>NW_021834015.1:0-51346 GCF_006345805.1 Octopus sinensis | reverse complement strand
TACCAAATCCACTCACAAGGCTTGTTAGGCGCGAGGCTATAATAGAAGACACTTGCCCAAGATGCCACGCAGTGGAATTGAACCCGGACCGTAGCACACAGCCACGCTGCGCCTATATAATATATATATATATATATATATATATATATATAATATATATATTATAATATATTCTTGTTGTTGTATAGCTATGAAACATGCATATCATACTCAAGACGTTAAACAGTCGGTGCATTTTCAAGAAAAGCTGCTCCGACCAAGTTTGCACACATTCAAGAAAGACTTTAAGTCGTTGCTGTTATGCAAAACGTCCAAAACGTTGCTTTTTTCAGAAATTGAAAAAATAGTTTCACCATTCCATAATAAAACCATTGGCATGTTGTCTGGAGAGAGTCATATTCTTTTTGAGTCTTATAATTTAACACACTCACCGGTAAAATTTCCACTTTATAATTTGACAATTTTTGATATTTTGGCAGCTGAAGCAGCTGGAGATACGATAGTTTGACCAAAAGAACTGGCTATTACAAGCAAAAATAGATATTGAAAAAAAAAAGCATTTGGCCAAATTTGGACATATGACAGTTCAACATAATAGCAGCGAAGCGATATTCAATCTTGTGGATAACAAATGTCTTTATGTATGGAAGTTCTCTTGAGTCGTAGCCGTCTGAAGTGGGCAGATCATATATTTCATATAGGAAATTACACTATTCCAATGGGCCCGCCTGTGGAGAAGTATATTGTGGGAAAGCGATACTTAAAAACTGAAGTTAAGTTACAAAGACTGTTGTACCAAAGATCTGAAAGAGGATATTATTGTAGATAAAAAGTTTCAGTTGATAAGGTATTAAGGGAGAAGAAAATCTACACAATGGCGCAAATGTAACTGTATGGTAGGAAGACGGCGAGTTAGCAGAAACGTTAGCACGCCGGGCGAAATGCTTAGCAGTATTTCGTCTGCCGCTACGTTCTGAGTTCAAATTCCGCCGAGGTCGACTTTGCCTTTCATCCTTTCGGGGTCGATTAAATAAGTACCAGTACGCACTGGGATCGATATAATCGACTTAATGCGTTTGTTTGTCCTTGTTTGTCCCCGTGTAGCCCCTTGTGGGCAGTAAAGAAATAAGGAAGTTTACTTCCAAACCACAAGTTTCCCGGTTCAGTCTCACTGCCTGGCATCTTAGGCAAGTGACTTTTATTATTGCTCTGTGCCGACTAAAACTTTGTGAGTGGATTAGGTAGACGAAAAATGACAGAAACCAGTCGCATAAGGGAAAGTGGTAGGTACTTCACAGACCGTGAAGGAAAAAGAAAGAGATATGGCACTACAGAGTACCAGCATCGAAGAAGAGGAGACAAGCACCAACTGGGAGATAGTAGGAAAGAAGAGAGAAAAAAAGACACATGTGGTAAAGGATGATCCCAAACCATACCCACCCAGCCTTCACCCACACCCATCTACTCCAACCACTCCCTACAGACACCAACCCTCCCCATGCCCAGTCTGACAAAAAAAATAATTGCAAACAAACAGGAGCCTCAAAGTTACCCACCCTCACCATATGAGAAAAACATTCGTATTAATGTACAATGGAGAAATTGAGTAACTGGTTAATGAAGTGAATTCGTGGGACGAAATAGTTAAAATGGATATAGCTGGTGTAAAGGGTCGGCCCAAGAATGAGTGTTGTGTGCTGATAAGCATGGATAACCTGTGGAAGGTGCATAGGTACATGGAAAACGGCGACTGTTATTGGTGGTCTGAAAAAAAGTGGATACCAGCACAATGAGGAAAAAATAAGGAATGTGGGCATTTAAAAAATATATATATATAACGTAGACATTTTGGTAAAAGTTTTGGACTAACTATTGTGTAAATAGTTGTGTTCAAATGGTGTATCAAGTTGACTGTTGCAAAGGGTAATGTAAGTGGTGTTGCTACAGGTTCAATGAGGTCGCTCGGAGATGGGGCCGAGCGACTTCATTTCATCCTTCATCGTGTAATTTCATTCCATTCCATTCGTTTTGTTTTGGGCTTTTTTTTTGTCCCCACCTTCTGCTGTCCCCTCTGTGTAAGGCCTTTATGGCCAATTCATAAAGTAAAGAAGTTTGCTTCCCAACCACATAGTTCCGGGTTCCGTCACACTGCGTGGTACCCTGGGCAAGTGTCTTCTATTATAACCTAAGGACGACCAAACCTTGTGAGTGGATTTGGTAGACGGAAACTGAAAGAGAGCTGTCGTGTGTGTGTGTGTGTGTGTGTGTGTACATCTGTGTGTGTGTGTGTGTGTGTACATCTGTATGTGTGTGTGTGTGTGTTTGTATCAGTGTTTGTCCTCCCATCACCGCTTGACAACCGGTGTTGGTACGTTAGCGTAACTTAGCAGTTCGGCAAAAGAGACTGATAGAATAAGTGCCACGCTTTAAAAATAAGTACCTTGGTCGATTAATTCGACTAAAAATTCAAAGCGGTGCCCCAGCATGGCCGCAGTCTAATGACTGAAACAAATAAAAAATAAAAGATGCAGAGGCATTTAGAAGACAATTGTATTAGACACGCAAAACTGAAGCCACAACGGAATCAATAATCAATAATCTCCTTGAAATGTTCAGCATATTATCGAATTTCTTTCTAAGACTCATTTTGTTACCCACTAAGGAACATCTTTCTTTTATCGGTTATTTTTTACCTGTTTCTGTCTTCAAGGGTTTTTGTCGAAGAAATCAATCTCAGTACTTACTTTTTAAGTTCGGTACTTATTCTACAGTATTTTTTTGCCAAACTGCTAAGTTACGGCGACGTAAACAAACCAACGCTGGTTGTTAAGTGGTTTGGGTGACGAGCACAGACACAAAGATGTGCACATATAGACACACATGTATACATGTACGATGCGCTTCCTTACAGTTTCCACCTACGAAATTCCCTCACAAGGCAATGGTCGATACGAGGTTGTCGTAGAAGACACTTGCCGAAGGTGTCGTGCAGTGGTACTGAACCTGAAACCATGAATGCAAAGCGATCTTCTTGACCATAAAGCCATGCCAGAGCCTTAAGTAACCAAAGCAAAGTGACAATAAATTCACGCTACACGAAAAAGAAAAAACATATGTCTGTAATAAGCATTGGTTTGATATTGGTTGTCTATGGAAACTCATCTCGTGAAGAACTGTTGTGGCTCCGCATGCGACTTCATTATAAACATCTCTTGTAGAGGATACAAATAGTTCAATGGAGAAACGTGCACAGAGAACAAATAGCCTGCATATTGTGTTTGTTATATTTTTATATGTGTGTGTGTGCATGCATGTGTGTGTGCATGCATGTGTGTGTGCATGCATGTGTGTGTGTGTGTGTGTGTGGTTTGGAGAGGGGTAGAGACATCAGACAGAGATATGAATTTATAGACAGTTAGCTAGATAGACAGATAGACAAACAGGCAGATGATATAAAGGAGAAATTAGATACATGCACTGAAAATACATAATATTAAGTAGAGACGAGGAATTTCTCATCATCAGCTGTTCATTCTGGGAAATTTTCAGTTTTAACCCATTAGGATAGAACTACTTTGACCTCAGTTTACGAAAAATTATGGATACTTTTGTTAGAGACTGGAAATGAGGCACACGAAAAACATCATATATAGTGAGTGAGGCAAAGACAGTTCAAGGAATGCACAAAACAATATGGTTAAGCCCTTGTGACTGCGACAGAGCATTGAAGGGGGAAAAGAATTAATCTTTTAGACGCATAAGGCAAAAGAAAACAAACCATCACAAAATACAGTGCATATCTCCAAATTGAAGGAAAATTAAAATATCAAGCGTTAGTTTTTGAACCGGCGAGATACCGATATATATGCACGCGTCTGTGTGTGTGTGTGTGTGTGTGTTGTGTGTGTGTGTGTGTGTGTATGTGTGTGTGTAAATAAGATGTATGTGCGTATGTGTGTGTAAATAAGATGTATGTGCGTAGATAGGTAGATACATACATACATACATACATACATACATACATACATACATACATACATACATACATACATAGGGTATACGTTTGCAATCCAGGAACAGGAAATATCTACCAAATACCTGATCACAAAAGGCACAGAGATGCAGGAAAAGCAGTAAAATGTGACAACTGATGCAGGCTTTGTGGAGATACCATCGAAGCTATCAACCACATCATAAGCAGTTGTCCAAAAATGTGATCACGGCATTATCTACCGATGAGATATGATGTAGTAGCTAGGACACTGTATAACGAGATCAGTCGAAAGGATTACCCCGAGGACAAAGAAATAAGAACCCACAGTATGGTGGAAGCCATAGCCACTCATAATAAAAAGGAGTACTGGTGAAATGACCCAGCGAAAACCTCAATAAAGTGTAAATACAATAGACCTGATATAATGATTTGGGATAGAGAAGAGAAAGCGTTTTATGTTAACATCTGCTTGGAAAAAGAGAACACCTACGCTGAACTATTGAGAAATCTGCAGTTACTCTATCCAGATTACAAGTTCAGGTTTATACCTGCAATTATTGTGACACAAAGATATGTAACACATTGTCTAAATACAAATCTTGAGAAATTAGGCTTCTCAAAACCAGAAAAGAGAAGGCTAATTCGAAGAATGCAGATACAAACCATCACTGGAACCGTAATAGTCTGCAAAACTTTCCAGAAGTTTATCATTTAAGTATATATGAGCATGTCTAAATATACAAGTATATACATGAGAAGACATGCATAAAAAACATACGAATCTGCACATATACATACATGCATACATGCATACATACATACATACATACATACATACATACATACATACATACATACATACATACATACATACATACCCTGTTTGTATGCATGCATACAAACAGGATATGTTTGGAGCCTTGGATTTAGATTAGAAACCGGCATTTTTTTACTATTGGCAACAAATCTTAAAATAAAACTGAATAAGGACATACATATATACATATATGCATAATGCGCTATTGGTCGAAAGGTTTGTAAGGCCAATATTCTAACAATATTATTATCGTTACGCCTTAGCGAAATCATTTGAATAATACATATGTACACAACGTAAGGTGTACTAGCCATCTGAATGTGGCTAGCCATCTGAATGTGGCTAGCCACTGGGGGTGGGGTGTTACTGATGCTTTTAGCCCCAGGCGATCAACGTCACCAGATGGACTTTAGACACAATCTCAGTGCCCTTGTGTTATTTGCAAAGGGAGGTCATCCTCCCTCGAAAACCTAAGTACTACATACGGACTATAGTTTCAAGGTAATTGCCTCTCGTCAACGCATGGTAAGCACCGGTTCTCGATGAAGGAGACCCCTTGCAAATAATATTTAACGTTTTTCACAGCAACCACTGTCACTGATTTAGAATCAGAGATTTAATATGTACACAGTTATCTCGAAAATAGACAACCCTCTTTATACCATTTTATCTGGTGCTTCAGTAGCCAAGTTGATGTAGATACCTCACAGAAGTATTCCAATTCATTTAGAGATTCTCTGCAGCATAAGCTGTCTTACAACATGTATTGTTTGCAACAATCTACTTGACAGACAGAAGACACCTGTCAGAGGACCCAAGTCGACTTGAGCGGATACTGTTGATTTCTTTCCTTTGCTGATGAATTGTACAATCATTCTGTTGACTGTGGCAAGAGGTATTCCATGGTCTTGTGTAAGCTTACGCTACCTAACTCTTTACTCTTTACTCTTTTACTTGTTTCAGTCATTTGACTGCGGCCATGCTGGAGCACCACCTTTAGTCGAGCAAATCAACTCCGGGACTTATTCTTTGTAAGCCCAGTACTTATTATATCGATCTCTTTCGCCGAACCGCTAAGTAACGGGGACGTAAATACACCAGCATCGGTTGTCAAGCAATGCTAGGGGGACAAACACAGGCACACAAACATACACACACACACTCATATATATATATATACATATATACGACAGGCTTCTTTCAGTTTCCGGTTACCAAATCCACTCACAAGGCATTGGTCGGCCCGGGGCTATAGCAGAAGACACTTGCCCAAGATGTCACGCAGTGGGACTGAACCCGGAACCATGTGGTTGGTTAGCAAGCTACTTACCACACAGCCACTCCTGCGTCAATAGGTCCTGCGTCTGGACCTAAGTCCTGAAATTGAAGAAATCAACACCCCAAACGCAGGGAAATAAATTGAACAGTTGAGCGAATGCCAAATGCCAACTGGCAATGCCGCTCAATACCTCCATATATACTCACTTCCATACATACACATACGAATTCAATTAAGTGCTACATGTCGGAGTGTGCAGTGTGCAGCGTGTTCTTCATCAGTCATTGACGCGGAGCAATAAATCTGTGGTTCTTAACCTACAAGTTCACCCTGCTACTTGCGCGCTACTTCGAATATTTCGATCAAGAAAAGTGTAACGGTGACATAAAGGTAGCGCACTAAATATATTGTCACCCTCTCGTTATTTATCTACAACGTTTATATCCTCAGTACGACAGATGTGGGGTGAAACGTTAAGCAATTTCGCCGATTTAATTGTTGAAATAAAAATTCTATTGCGGTTTTCGATTTTTGAACGTGTCTATCATTATATCGATAATTCCCACAAAGATGGTGAGTAATCAGAATCGTTAGAGCGCCGGAAAAAAAATGTCTTACGGTCGTCTTTGCCTTTCATCCTTCTGTGGTCGATGAAATAAAGTAAAAGTCAAATGCTGAAGTCGATAGGACTGACTAAACTCCTCTCTTCAAAATTGTTCGCTTTGTTCCTAAATCAGATACCAGTTGTAATTCGCAGATCTGGATTAGTATTGAATCCCTTCAATAAAGACCCTGGCAGATTACCTATGATGAAAAGCAAAGGCTCTTTCCAGAAAACAGCAAGCCCAGGATTTGTAAATATTGTTAGAGATATTCTCCTACAATACTAGTTAAAACTGAACCTTTTTATGAATATTTTGCAACATATGCGCAGGAGCGGCTGTGTGGTAAGTAGCTTACCTACATGGTTCCAGGTTCAGTCCTACTGCATGGCACCTTGGACAAGTGTCTTCTACTATTGCCTCGGGCCGACCGAAGCATTGTGAGTGGATTTGGTAGACGGAAACTGAAAGAAGCCCGCCGTATATGTGTGTGTGTGTGTGTGTGTGTGTCTGTGTTTGTCCCCACCACCACCATCATCGCTTGACAACTGATACTGGTGCGTTTACGTCCCCGTAACTTAGCAGTTCGGCAAAAGAGGCCGATAGAATAAGCACTAGGCTTACAAAGAATAAGTCCTGGGGTCGATTTGCTCGACTAAAGGCAGTGCTCCAGTCAAATGAGTGAAACAAGTAAAAGAGTAAAAGAGTTATGTTAATTCTAAGCATTCAGAAACTTATTTGCATGCATATTGTTTGTTATATTGATATAACTATTGAAATGTTTAGATGAGAGTAAATGGATTGTTCCTACACTGAATTGTTTATTCATGACAATGTGAACTGGAGTGTTGAGTAAGTTGGCAACGAACTCAAAACTGGTTGTTTGTTACATTATCTGCTTTACCGTTATCATTCTGATCCATAGTCATGTAACGATCTATATTCATGTGCCATCTATTTCAAAATTCGAATTCAAGAAAATATATTTAATTATCACTAAATAAATTAAATGTGTTAACACTATTGTGTTGAACACTTTTCACTCATATTGCACGTCATTCATTGAAACGGAATGAGGATCTCGTACGCGCGTACAATTTTATTTCTTTATTGCCCACAAGGGACTAAACACAGAGGGAACAAGCAAGGACAGACGAAGGGATTAAGTTGATTAAATCGATTCCAGTGCGTAACTGGTACTGATTTAATCGACAATATTTTCGACAGCTTTTTTTTCTATGTAAGCTCAACACTGGCTTAACAAAACACTTCTCAGCGATCAAGTAGTCTCTCTGGTCGCAGTAGTGTCTTTTGGTTCTTATTTACAATTAGCTGGACTGAGGGAGTTTACTTTAGGGGTTAAAAGTCTTCACATGTATATGAAATGCGATCTATGCGATCTGTCCAAATCATTTTCATTGGTTTGTCCAAAACTTCCATATTGTTTTCAGAATTTTAATTAACTTTCGTTTCATAAGTTCTGCGTAATATAAGATTTTCCTTTCATAAGTCCCAAGTTACTCAGGTGGTTGGTTGAAAAAAATGGGAATGTTTATTATTAATGATACAAGGACGCCAGGGAATTATGGCCTGTGTATCACGTGATATAGAAGACAGACAAAGGGTTAAATAAGAGGCTTATGCATGTTGTTATGAAATAAAGCCAATAAAGCCAAATATGTTGAATATAACTTTATACAGACATCAATTGGGGATTTGTCGATCTATAAATTCGAAAACTCTCCGTGTCCTGGTTTCGATCTTCCGTACATGCAGATTGGTTTCAGTAAAAAACAAAACCTTATTACTTTGGGAAAACATGCAATTCACAACTTCCATTTAACCAGCCGAATAGTATAATGTAACGCGCAATAAAAATAAAAACATTATTAATTTGAAATCCCTTCATATGTTTTATGCTTTTATTCAACACGAGGTTTCCGTCGCCATATTTAAATTAATGTCCTCTAATTTGATTTTACAATTGTTAATAAGTAAAATGATAAAATTTCAAATTTTATTTTAAAAATAAAAAATTGTTGCAAAAATGCCTACAGACTGATTATGGCAAAATATTGATGAATTGAGTGATCGCAATGTTTATTGCATGGTATTGGGATAAAGATTGCAAGGGATGTTTGTTACTAACTGTACGTACATATTCCAGCCAATTTTCTTTGTTGTTTCCGTTGCTGTTTTTCTATTCTGATAAAGCCTTTAGAAATAAGACATTTGTTACTGAGTAACAGAATGTAGCATGACCGGTAATTGCTAAAATTGATTGGAGAAAATGGTTGTAAATGAAGGTAATACGTGTAAACAGCTACTACACATATAAACTTTCGGTTATGGGGAGGAGAAGTTGAGACAAGGGAGGGGAAGAAAGAAATGGAGGTATAAGGAAACAAAGATAGAGAGAGAAAAGAAGAAAAAGAGAAAGAAATGTGGCAATGACGGTTGAAATGAAATCTGTATGGATCTGCTCTCAACAACGATATCAACAAATAATAACGGAGAAATAATAAGCGAATGCGATTTTTAAATGAAAAATGCCTAAAGTAATATTTTAATTAGTAACTTTATATAATAGCAAGTAAGCTGTGTATAGTGGCAGTAAGACATCTAATAAAGGAATGGATGAGAAGAAGAAGGAGGAGGAGTAGGGGGAAAAGAAGAAGAAGAAGAAGAAGAAGAAGAAGAAGAAGAAGAAGAATAAGAAGAAGAAGAAGAAGAAGAAGAAGAAGAAGAAGAAGAAGAAGAAGAAGAAGAAGAAGAAGAAGAAGAAGAAGAAGAAGAAGAAGAAGAAGAGTATTGTTGGAGTCAGCAAGCGACTACCTTTACAAATAGACGACAATTTGTATACAATTAAAACACTGATAAATCATTGAAAAAAAAAGTGACAAGATGGGTGACAATTATCTGAGTTAGAAAGTTATTGCTATATCAAAATATTAGCACTCAGGTATATTCGTGTGACCGATAGGTTTGGCAAACTATAGACTTCATCTCATTAAACGTCACCAAGACGAATGAACAATAGCCGTTTCTAATCACATATGCACGTATTATGTGTGTGTGTGTGTGTGTGTGTGTGTGTGTGTGTGTGTGTGTATACATATGTGTGAATATATATATATATATATGTATATATAAATAGATAGATAGATAGATAGATAGATAGATAGATAGATAGATAGATAGATAGATAGATAGATAGATAGATAGATAGATAGATAGATAGATAGATAGATAGATAGATAGATAGACACACATCTGTATACATATATGTAAAAAGAAAGAAAAAACAGTAATAGTAAAGATACTGTTGACCGAGCATTCATTATCTCCGACCGATTAGGTGTCGGTAGTCTTTTCATAATTTTCCAATTAGTTCGAAGCCAATTAGTTTATTAGTATTATTACGATTCTTTAATAAATGCGCATAGAGTGTGAAAGAATGATGTTATCATTTGGCGAATATTTGTATTCGTTTTTATCTTTCTGCTCGTGTTAATACCGATATGAGTTGTAGAAATACAATATAAATTGTTATTCAGCTACCTCCTGCGTCCAACTGTCTTTGAGAAGAATTTCATCTGAACAAAATTGAGCAGCTTTCTGCGGATTTGGTACCGTTAGAAATTTATGGTATTTTCGGTATTTTCTTTAATATGAATATAACGTAAAAGAATGTTAATGTTAGTACGAATGCCTTTTCTTATTCTTTTAATTGTTTCAGTCATTTGATTGCGGCCATGCTGGAGCACCGCCTTTAGTCGAGCAAATCGACCCCAGGACTTATTCTTTGTAAGCCTAGTACTTATTCCATCGGTCCTTTTCGCCGAACCGCTAAGTTACGGGAACGTAAACACACCAGCATCGGTTGTCAAGCGATGGTGGGGGGACAACACAGACACACACACACACACACGCACACATATATATATATACGGTGGGATTTTTTCAGTTTCCGTCTACCAAATCCATTCACAAGGCTTTGGTCGGCCTAAGGCAATAGTAGAAGACACTTGCCCAAGGTGCCACGTAGTGGGGCTGAACCTGGAACCATGTGGTTGGGAAGCAAGCTTCTTACCACACAGTCTCTCCTGCGCCTATAGCCACTCCTACGTCTTGATTATTTTCAGTATATATGTGTGTGTGGCTTAACAAGGCTACCAGTGCTTTCATGCAAAAAAGCTCCTCACAATTGTTTAAGTGAACCACAAGATGTTGGTGCTCGCCTATATATGTGTGTGTGTGTGTGTGTTAACTGTTAAGCTTGAGGCCACTGTAGAATAATAGACTAAAGACGCTGATTGATAGAATGCCTTTAAGACCAGAGGAAAACAAGACGAGGGTAATGACTTCTATACAGCAACAGTTCGAAGAAAGAAGGTATTAGAATAAACAGTCTTATGACTAACAGGATGTTCGACAGAGAAATTGTGCGCCTTGGAAGAAAAACGGATGGCACATTTCTGAATTACACATAACTCTAGTTGTTAATGGAAAATGAAGTCAGCCATTTCCGGACCAGCAAACCATCAGCCTTCTACAATTAACTTTCTGTCGTTTATATCAAATAGTTAATTACATACAGATCTAGATATATTGGTATCTGTACAATAAATTTCATCTTAAGCTGAAGAAATCTTCTTAAGATGTTTATATTTAAAGAAAAATGTCTTAAGAGAGATCAAATTTTATTTTTGCTATTATGACCTGGCATAAGCATTTTCTTTTTTTTTTTCTACTCTAGGCACAACGTAAAAACAGACGAAATACTTTTTTCTTTACTACCCACAAGGGGCTAAACACAGAAGGGACAAACAAGGACAGACAAAGGGATTAAGTCGATTACATAAAGAATTTATTACTAAATGTACTAATATTATATTAATAAGGCATGTCCCTGGTTAAGATATATAAATTAAATTTGCAGGAAAGACTGTATGGTTAAGAAACTCGTTTTGCAACCTCGTGGTTTCAAGTTCAGTCCCACTGCGCAATACATTGAGCAAGTATCTTCTACTACAGACCCAAACATACCAGTGCTTTGTGAAGGAATTTGGTAGACGGAAATTGAACAGAAGCCTGTCGTGTATACATATAGTTGTGTGTGTGTATATATAACTTGTATATGCGTGTGTCATTATGCTGTGTTTTTCCATCATCACCGGTAGGCAACAGGTGTTGGTTTGTATATATCCACGTAATATAGCCGTTTGCCAACGGAGACCAACAGGATAAGTTCTAAACTTAAAAACAAATACTGGTATGAAATTGTTCGACTAAACTCTTTAAGGCTATACCCCAGGATGGTTGCAATCCAATGACTGAAGCACATAAAAGACAAAAGATTAACGCTACTGATTTAAACCATTAAGGTTACATATATATATATATATATATATATATATAATATATATATATATATATATATATACACATATTATTTTTTATTCTTTTATTGACTACGGCCATTCTGGATGACAGCCTTTAGTCGAACAAATCGACTCCAGGACTTATTCTTTGTAAGCCTAGTACTTATCCTATCGGTCTCTTTTGCCTAACTGCTAAGTTGCGGGGGTATAAACACCACCAACATCGGTTGTCAAGCAATGGTAGGGGTCAAACACAGACACACATATATACATATATATTATATATATTATATATATATATATATATATATATATATATAGTATATTATATATATATATATATATATATATATATATATATAATATATATATATATAGATAGATAAGAAAGTTTGTTTGGTAAAGCACGTGGGTGAATATATAAGAAAATAGTAAAGTGTGAAAAAACGACAGAAGGCTTAAATGTTAAAAAATATATATATTTGTGTCAAAATGTCTGGAGAATATTGGAAACTTTTTTTCCTTTCCTTAAAATGACATAATTTTAAAATTTTTAAAGAAATTACCGGTTTCGCGTGTAGCTTTTCAAATTTTTTGTGACGTTATGTTTATATTGCATGGAGCTATCGTTGTGTTTATTGACAGGAGATTTCTAAATAAGGGGAGGTAGTGAGTGATTTCTTCCGGTGTAAGGGAGATAATCGCTTAAAAATTTTTTTTCCCTTTTTCCTTGTTAATTTCTCTGTGTCAGTATGTTCGGATGGTTGAGTCTGGGTTTGTACTTTTCAATGAAGAATGTTTCCTTGTTCAGTCTCATTTGTGTTGATGATCCGAAAGCACATTGGTAAAATGGGAAGATTAAAAATTGTGGCAGTATTGCTTTGCGCATTTCTCAATGTGCTCACTAAAAGGTATCATTCTATATTCTGGGAATGCACAATCTGTTGTCGATGCAGTGTGCATCTACGCCTGAGTGATAGTCCCGTTGAACCCACGTAGTCTTGGTGGCAGCCCGAGCATTTAATAACATAAATTATGTTTTCAGAGGCACAAGTAAAGTTAGATTTGATCTTGAATTTCTGTCCCTCTTTAAAGAAGAATTCTGATCCTTCCAATAGGTTAGGACATGTTGCACAGTTCGATCTACCACATTTTTTACTTTTGCATCCGTAATTTTAGAAGACAATTTTGCCTTTGTGAGAATCTTTTTAAGTGATTTAGGCTGTTTGTAGCTTTTAATGATTTGGTGTATGTTTAGAATTTCCTTTAATTTTGGGTTTTTATGAAGTATTGGTAAATTCTGGTGATGATGGTGAAGGCTTCTTTGTTTCTGGGGTTGTATGTAGATATGTAAGGTAGTATTTTCGGGGAAGGTGTGTTGTTGTGTTGAACTTTTCTTAAAGTTTCTATGTTGATTTCTGTTGCACGTCTGATCCCATCCTCTATGAGTTGAGCTGGGGGTAATGTCTGTCAATTAGGGTGTTTTTGAGTTCTTGCAGTCTAAAGTTCCTGGTATTTTGTTCTGACACTATTGTGCATATCCTTCTTGCAAGGTTGAAGGGGATGTTTGTTTTAGTGTGTCTTGGGTGGCATGAATTAAAAAGAAGGTATTGTTTGGCGTCTGTGGCTTTGTAAAAAATGTCTGTTTCTATTTTAAGGTTAATTTTTTTAATTAGTATATCCAAGAACGGGAGCTCCTTTTGGTTGTATTCCATTGTGAACTGTATATTTGGGTTTATGCTGTTCAATAGGTTTTTAAATTTTAGGAGTTTATCTATGTTTTCATTCCAGAGAATGAAACAATCGTCTAGGAATCGTTTCCAATTTCTTTTTATGTATTGAGAGAGGAGTTTCCAAAGATTGATAGAGATTCCTGGTAAATGATTATTTCCATGTATCCCATTGTTAAGTTCGCAATGACTGGTGCTGCCCTTGTACCCATAGCAATTCCGGATTTTTGACGGTAAAATGTATTGTCAAACATGAAGTGGTTATTGTGTAGGATGAATTCAATTGATTTAGTAATGAATTCCTTACTGATCCTTTTTGGTATTTCTTCCGGAAATTGGTCTAACCAGAACTGTATTGCCTCCAGTCCATAATTATGAGGTATACTGGTATACAAGTTGACTACATCAAATGAAACCAGGATTGTTTCTTCCTTGGTTTTTTTTGGAAGGTGGTTTAACATATCTAAGTCATCTCTGATATGGCTATCGATATGTTTAAGGAAGGGTTTCAGGAGGATGTCCATAAGTAGACTTAGTCTGTGTGTTTCACAGGTTGGGCCAGCTACAATGGGTCGTAGTTTTAGGTCCCCCGGATTAGGTGTGTGTATGTATGTCTTTGGTGATTTTTTAATGGTTTCATTTATAATTTGACTTTTATGAATTTTTGGCAGACCATAGAAAAGGCTAGGTTTGCATTTAAAGTTTGTTAGGAAATCAATCTCTTTGGTTGTCAGTTCCTTTTCATGGGTTTTAATTAGTGAAGATAGAGTTTTCATTATTTTTTGTGGGGTGTAGTTGGTAATTTTTTCATAATGTAGGTCTTCATCAAGCAAGGAAATTACAAGATTTCTGTAGTATGATGTATCCATTATTACAACTGCATTTCCCTTGTCCGCTTCCTTAATGGTTATATCTTCATCATTTTGGAGTTCTATCAGTTCTTTCCATTGTGTAGTGTTAAAATTTGGGTTAGCTTTCTGTTTATGTATAGTATGGTAGGGGAAGTTCTCAATGTGGTTACAGAATTCGTCAAGATCTTTATTTCTTCCTCTGTGTGGGATGTGTTCACTTTTGTTCTTGACTAGTGATTCATCTTCAGTATTGAAACTGTTTGATGCTTCTGCTAGTCTTAATTTTCTGCAAAATTCTGTTATATTATCCTTGAGTTCATTTAGGTTTGCTCTGCGTGGAGTTGGTGTAAATTTGAGCCCTTTTGCGAGGATGTCAATTTTTATGTTAGAAAGAGGTTTGGTTGAAAGATTGATTATCTTCGGTTTTTCCTTATTACTAGGTTCCAGCCTGTGTCCTGGTGTCCCTGGTCCCTGGCTAAAAAATGTTGGGTGTAATTTTGTTTGTATGAGTTGTCTGTGAGGTTGTGTGGTATTTGGTCGGGGGAGTGGTGGTATTGTTGCCTCCGATCGTTGTGTGTGTGTGGGAATCTATGGTTGTTAATGCTTGTGGGTGTGTAAAATTTCTGTATGGGAAAATTTTTGTTTCGAACTTCTTGTATGTGGGATGTTGCTTGACATAGTGTTTCTTTGCGTTTGTCTTGTGTTTAGTGGGGACCAGTAGTTTTGGTTCATGGGGTAGTAGTGATTGTGTGTGGTGTATTTCTTATCCTAGTGTCGTATTGTGCTGTATGGTGGTTGGGTCTGGTATTAGGATGTTGTTGGTTTGTTCTGTTTTTGGTGTGTATTTCTTTCATAGACGCGTCCTCTGTCAGCTAGTTCCCTGTTAAGTCTAGCGTGGTTTGTAAAGGTTGGTTGTGGGTGATTTCTGTTTTTAGTGTATGGAGGATAGTTGGGGGTTGTTCGTGGGTTGTTAGGTTTTTCTTTTTTATTTATTGTAATTTTCTTAAGGAAGGGATTATTTGTACCCAATTCATTTTTGAAGGTTTCACTATATTTTTGGAAGAAGTCCATGTTTTTCTCCCAGCGTAGGAGAGAATTTCTCTCTTCTCTCTCACAGGAATCCTTCCAATGATCCAATGTATTATCGAGGGGTTGTCCCTCGGTATGTTTTAGTATTAGATTGTGCATCTCCTCGTCTATGCTTTTAAGTTTTTCTTCATTTGTGGAGGCCCTGAGTCTTAGAAGCTCTATTCTGATTTAAAATTGAACAGAGCTGACTTTTCTCTAATAGATCTCTGTCCGTCAGGCTCGTTAGGAATTAATTTTATCTGGAATTTGCGTGGGAGGATAATTGGTGTTGAGTTTATCCATCCCTCGTAGATATCTGCTTTGTTGGAATTTTTTATCATGTTCCAGAAGGTGAGTTTTCTGTTGTGCAGGTTTGTATTCCAAACGTTTCCTATTTTTCTTTTTGTTGGGTTGGTTTGGGGGTGCGTATGGTGTCCTGCTGTGTTTCATTAGGTGCCTGTGTATTATTTTCGGATTTGTTGATGAAAATTGAGTTCAGTGTTGTATATAACAGTTGTAGATCCTTACTCACCTGGTCAGTGTAGCGGGTTGCATCTTCATTGCTTTTACTTTCCCGGGCGAGTAAGTTTGATTCCTCGATTTTGTTGTTCAGGTTAAGAAGCTGTGAATTAATATTTTTCAGTTCTTTGAGTATGTCCTCATTTAAGGTTTTGTCCGAGGTGTTTGACTTCTGTGGCATTTTCGTTCTCACGTGTTTAATATATAGATAAGAAAGTTTGTTTGGTAAAGCACGTGGGTGAATATATAAGAAAATAGTAAAGTGTGTGAAAAAACGACAGAAGGCTTAAATGTTAAAAAATATATATATTTGTGTCAAAATGTCTGGAGAAATTGGAAAAATTTTTTTCCTGTGCCTCTAAAAATAATTTTATGTTATTAAATGCTCGGGCTGCCACCAAGACTACGTGGGTTCAAGGAATATCACTCAGGCGTAGATGCACACTGCATCGACAACAGATTGCATTCCCAGAATATAGAATGATACCTTTTAGTGAGCACATTGAGAAATGCGCAAAGCAAATACTGCCACAATTTTTAATCTTCCCATTTTACCAATGTGCTTTCGGATCATCAACACAAATGAGACTGAACAAGGAAACATTCTTCATTGAAAAGTACAAACCCAGACTCAACCATCCGAACATACTGACAAGAGAAATTAACAAGGAAAAAGGGAAAAAAATTTTTAAGCGATTATCTCCCTTACACCGGAAGAAATCACTCACTACCTCCCCTTATTTAGAAATCTCCTGTCAATAAACACAACGATAGCTCCATGCAATATAAACGTAACGTCACAAGAAATTGAAAAGCTACACGCGAAACCGGTAATTTCTTTAAAAATTTTTAAAATTATGTCATTTTAAGGAAAGGAAAAAAATGTTTCCAATATTCTCCAGACATTTTGACACAAATATATATATTTTTTAACATTTAAGCCTTCTGTCGTTTTTTCACACTTTACTATTTTCTTATATATATATATATATATATATATATACGACGGGCTTCTTTCAGTTTCCACCAACCAAATCTACTCACAAGGCTTTGGTCGTCCCGAGGCTATAGTAGAAGACACTTGTCGAAGGTGGCATGCATTGGGACTGAACCCAATATAGTGTGTGTGTGTGTGTGTGTGTGTGTGTGTGTGTGCGTGTGTGTGTGTGTGTATATATATATATATAAGTATCCTTTTTGACATGCTATCAATGAACCAATAGCTAGTGTGCTGAGTATACGACAGTATAACCGATACACAGCGGCACACTGATGTGCCACGAGACGATACTAGGTGCGCCGCTGTGTAACCTGAATATAATTCTCTTCTTTTTTTTTTGCCTATACTTTTAGTGATATTTTTAGTTCATCGGTGCCGCCGAATTTTGAAAAGAACATAAGTGTACCGCAAGTGATAAAAGATTGCGAAACACTGGTATACGATACAGGACTGATAATGTTAAGGGAGTTTATCGTGATGATGGTGGAATTACATTAATCAAATTTAATATAACAATATTTGTGTTTATATTATGTTACGCGTATATTTATGTATGTACGTATGAATGTATGTCTGTGTATATATGTAAGATTTTTTTAAATATTCTTTTATGTAACACCTTGTAGACAGTAACTAAGACTTACAGGCACGGTAATAGGTAAAGTTTATTTGGAGATTTTGTTTTTTCTTTGTGGTGAGGAGGAATGCTGTTTTAATTTGTTAAGTTAGTTTCGAAACAACGAGCCACCAATGTGAAACAACACCGAATAATTTTTTTTTTTTTAAATAAAATAATAATAATAATAATAATAATAATAATAATAATAATAATAATAATAATAATAATGATAATAAACCCAATGATAGCAATGATTGAGAAAGAAAGTAAAAGTCTATCTATATTACAATGAGCAGAAAAGAGAGTTGTGATGGAAAATAGTTTGGAAAACTAAACCAACTTAAGTAGATTAAACCTTGATGATTTGAGAGGAAAACTACGACACAGCAAAAACAACCAAGCATTAAAACAGTAAAAATAGTTGGAGTTGGAGCCAAGCTGAAGTAGAACAAACAACGGTACGGTATAGTTGCAGGCTATGTTAATTGACAAACTGTAAAAGTAAGCCCAAGCAAGCAAGTAAGCACACACACACACAAACACACACACACACACATACGAACGCGCGCGCGCATACACAAACACACACGCGCGCGCATGCAGAAAATAAACATTTTGAAATCAAAGCAATAGAATAATAATAAAAAAAAGAACGATACTAAAAGGGAAAGCTTCGAATACAAAACAAAAAGAGCTAAAGAAAACAAAGGGAAAAAAGGCAAAGTAAAACCTACATATTGACATACAATCGTTTGACGGTGTACATATACCTATACATATATATATATATACACACGTATATATATATATATGAAAGCACACACACAAACGTACATATATATGTGTGTATGTATGCGTGTATACAGGTATATATATAGAGAGAGATATATATGTATATATACATATATACATATATATATATATATATATATATATAATATATATACAATATGTATAGATTTGTATGCAAATATATATATATATATATGCATATATATATGTGTGTGCGTGTATGCATGTATACATGTATACACACATACATACACAGACACACACATATTTGCATATATATATATATATATGTGTGTGTGTGTGTGTGTGTGTGTGTGTGTGTGTGTGTGTGTATGTATGTATGTTTGTGTGAAAGGTATTGGTAGTGAGTAGTGAATTTGTGAATTTACACTTCAGGTGAAAATGCAAAAAATTTTTATTGAACAGAGGAATTTCATGAATAAAGATGTATCTCGGGGTATAAACACAGAAACTGGGTAAGAGCGAAAAGAAAAGAGCGAGCGAAAATGGTGGCGGTGAAGGGGTAAAAACAATAAAATTTAAGCAAAAATGGTAGATAATCGACTTAATGTTATTCGTTCCTGCATTACTGTCAAATACATCACTATCACCATTCGTTATCATAATCATTATTCATCGCCATAGACGTCGTTATCATCATTACTACCGTTGTCATCGTTCATCTTCGTCACCAACATGACTACGACTTCCACTGCCGCCGCTAACACCTTCATCATCATCATCGTTCAGTATAATCGTCGACATCAGCGTCAGCGTCGGCGGTTCATCGCCGGTGTCGTTGTCATCAGCATCATCATCACCAACAACAACAACAACAACATTAGCACCACCATCATCATCGTCACCACCACTACCACTAGCACCACCATCATCATCATCATCATCATATTTACTCTTTTACTCTTTTACTTGTTTCAGTCATTTGACTGTGGCCATGCTGGAGCACGGCCTTTAGTCGAGCAAATCGACCCTAGGACTTATTCTTTGTAAGCCTAGTACTTAATCTATCGTTTGTCAAGCGATGTTGTGGGGGGGGGGCACAAACACAGACACACTAACACAGACATACACATACATATATATATATATATATATACGACGTGCTTCTTTCAGTTTCCGTCCACCAAATCCACTCACAAGACGTTGGTCGGCCCGAGGCTATAGTTAGAAGACACTTAACCAAGGTGCCACGCAGTGGGACTGGACCTGGAATCATGTGATTGGTAAGCAAGCTACTTAGCACACAGCCACTCCTGCGCCTATTTTAATAATAAAAATATTAATAATCTCTTCTGCTATAGGTACAAGGCCTGAAATTGTGAGGGAGGGGTCTAGTCAATTAAACTGGTACTTAATTTATCGAACCCGAAAGGATGAAAGGAAAAGTTGACCTCGGTGGAATTTGAACTCGGAACGTAGCAACGGGTGAAATACCGCTAAGCTTTTCCACCTGATTTTTAACCGTTTCTGCCAGCTCGTCGCCTTACATATTACATTAATAATAGTTATTGTCATTGTCATCTTCATCATTATCTTCACCATCTCCATTTCACCATCCTTATAATTACAACATCATTATCAGTTGCATTGCCAGCAACCTCATCATTGTTATCATCACCTTGAATATCCGTATCATTTTCATCATGATCGTCTTACTCGTCCTCAACCCTTATTGAAAATGCTAGTAGCAATAGTTTCGAATTCTCATCAGCATCATCATTATCAACATCATCGTCCTCATCATCATCATCACCCTTATCATCATCATTATCATCATCATCGTCGTCGTCATCTTGATCGCCGTCGTCGTCATCAATGTTCGTTGTCCTTGTTGTAATCTGTAAGATTATTTCAATCAATAATTCAGCAATTGGGACTTGTTCTACATCAGGGGTTCCCAACCATATTTTTCACCTATCGATCCCTTTGGTTCCTGTTTTAATCGGGTGAACCTTCACAGCAATTCGTTGTGTAAAAAAAAAGTTAATATTATATTTTTTATTATTATAGGTGTAGGAGAGGCTGTGTGGTAAGTAGCTTGCTTACGAACCACATAGTCGCGGGTTAAGTCCCACTGTGTGGCACCTTGGGCAAGTGTTTTCTACTATAGCTTCGGGCCGACCAAAGCCTTGTGAGTGGATTTGGAAGACGGAAACTGAAAGAAGCCCGTCGTATATATGTGTGTGTGTGTGTGTATGTGTGTGTGTGTGTGTGTGTGTGTGTGTGTGTGTGTGTGTGTGTTGTGTTTGTCCTCCCACCATCGCTTGACAACCGATGTTGCTGTCTATACATTACCGTAACTTAGCGGTTCAGCAAAAGACACCGATAGAATAAGTACTAGGCTTACAAAGAATAAGTCCTGGGGTCGATTTACTCGACTAAAGGTGGTGCTCCACCATGGGCGCAGTCAAATGACTGAAACAAGTAAAAAAGTAAAAGAGTAAATATTATTAAAAGGCGGCGAGCTGGCAGAACCGTTAGCACGCCGGGCGAAATGCTTAGCGGTATTTTGTCTGCCGTTACGTTCTGAGTTCAAATTCCGCCGACTTTGCCTTTCATCCTTTCGGGGTCATTTAAATAAGTACCAGTTACACACTGGGGTCGATGTAATCGACTTAATCCGTTTGTCTGTCCTTGTTTGTCTTCTGTGTGTTTAGCTCTTTGTGGGTAGTAAAGAAATAGGTATTTCGCCCGTCACTACGTTCTGAGTTCAAATTCCGCCGAGGTTGACTTTGCCTTTCATCCTTTCGCGGTCGATAAATTAACAACCAGTGAAACACTGGTGTCGATGTAATCGACTATCCCCCTCCCCAAATTTCAGGCCTTTCGCCTATAGTACAAAGGATTATTATTATTATTATTATTATTATTATTATTATTATTATTATTATTATTATTTTGGCAGAATCGTTAGCACGCTGGACGAAATGCTTAGCGGTATTTCGCCCGTCGCTTCGTTCTGAGTTCAAATTCCGCCGAGGTTGACTTTACCTTTTATCCTTGAGGGGGGTCAATAAAATAAGTACCAGTTGAACACTGGGATCGATGTAATCGATTCATCCACTCCCCTAAAATGTCTGCCCTTGTGGCAAAATTCGAAACCATTATTATTATCAATATTATAAATGATGAGATATCAGCTATACAACAGTGGTTACTGAGACGGTGAGCTGGCAGAACCGTTACCGCGCCGGACAGAATGTTTAACGACATTCTTTCCGATTTTCCGTTCTGAGTTCAAATTCTGCTACGGTCAACTTTTCTATTTATGTAATTTTCTAGATGGTGTAATTTAATTATTCATTTTGAATTGATAAAAGGTTTTTTTCTTTCTAATATTTTATATATATTATATTTTGGAATTTGATTTAGTATTTCTAAATTGAATTCTTTTTCCTTGTAAGTTTGGATTTTATTCCCTCAAATAATAATTATATATATATGTATATGTATATAATTAAGAGGAATAACTTCTATTAAGTAAATTAATTGATAGTGGAAGATGTTATCTATATTAAGTCATATAGAAAAATTTAAATATATTATAATAAATATTATTCTAAAAATTTTGTGATTTTTTTTAGAATAATATTTATTATAATATATTTAAATTTTTTCTATATGATTTAATATAGATAATATCTTTCACTATCAATTGAATTACTTAATAGAGGTTATTTCCCTTAATTAAATACATATATTAGCGAATTGCTAAATTGAATTTTTCTCTGTAAGTTTGGAATTTTATATTCTCTACTATTATTGATATATATATATTATATTAAATTAGAGACAATAATATATATATATATATATATATATAATATATATATATATATATATATTATATTATATATATATATATATATTGCAGGCCTTCACACTAAATTCCGTCGACCAAATTCACTCACAAAACATTAGTTAGCCCGAGCTATAGTAGAAAACACTCGCTCAAAATACCGTGCAGTGGAACTGAACCCGACACCACGTGGTTACAAAGTGAGCTTCTTATCCATGTTCCAAACTATAACACCATGGCTATTTTTTTTTATATCTACGACAACATTATTCTTCTTTATAAAACGTTCAGTATGATAAGAAAGAGGTTTGGTTGTTGTTTCTGGCAGCCCTAGCAACTGTGTACAGACCAGTTCGTTGTTATGAAAAACAACATACAAACACATATAAATCGTATGAAGGTTGTTCTAAATATTGCATTGTATGTTTGTATTGGTGTTTTGAGAATTGTCTCTCTCTCTGTATGGAACGAAGTAGTAACAAATATTTGATAACTGCATCGTGAAATCGAGAACCGTCTTAAATATACTTCATTAATTTAACAAACTGCAAATTAATCAAAATAGAAAAGCGTTACAAACATGAATGTTATTCATTCAAAGTTTGCAAAGGAAATAACAAACATTAGTCTCATCGACAGAAACATGAAGAAGCAACATGGAATTTATTGGACATCGACGCGTGATGCAGTTGTAATTGAACTGTGCATACAAAAATATTTGGGTTTCTGTGTTGTCATACAAACATCATGAATGTGTGTGAGTGTGGATATATATATATATATATATATATACACACACATGTATATGTGTGCGTGCGTGTTAACTTCACAAGACGCGTCTTAATTCATCGTATAGAAGCAGTTGACTGAGAGGTCACTACAACTTTATATATAAAGAAAGAGTGTAGGAAGAGAGACAGACAGACAGACAGGCAGGCAGACAGGCAGGCAGGCAGGCAGACAGGCAGGCAGCAGGCAGGCAGGCAGGCAGACAGGCAGGCAGGCAGACAGTATATATATATACATATATTTTATAGATTTACTGACAAATCAGCAGAGCACCATTAAGTTAAACACCAGTGGAGGAGTGATTAGTTTATACCTTAGCACCGGCACTAAATCTTGTGTATGCGCAAGACACTTATCTATCAAATAGGGAGTTCACTTAGCGCCAGTAAACAGCTGCAATACTGTGGTATAAGGCAGAGAGCTGTCAGAAACATTAGCATCCGGGCGAAATGCTTTGCGGTATTTCATCTGCCGCTACGTTCTGAGTTCAAATTCCGCTGAGGTCGACTTTGCCTTTCATCCTTTCGGGGTCGGTAAATTAAGTACCAGTTACGCACTGGGGTCGATATAATCGACTTGATCCGCTTGTCTGTCCTTGTTTGTCCTCTCTGTGTTTAGCCCCTTGTGGGTAGTAAAGAAATAGGTATTTCATCTGTCTTTACGTTCTGACTTCAAATTCCGCCGAGGTCGACTTTGCCTTTTATCCTTTCGGGGTCGATTAAATAAGTACCAGTTGCGTGCTGGGGTCGATCTAATCGACTGGCCCCTCTCCAAAAATTTCGGGGCCTTGTGCCTAGAGTAGAAAAGAATACTGTGACATAAGTTATATAGAATTTCTTTGTTTAGTTTTACTTCAATATATATTTCGTTTACAGTCTTACTTAGATGAAGATGTATGTGCTCGGATGTTTAGCGTTGCGTGTATTTATTTCGTTTTAGTCATAATATGGATATATGAATGTAAATAGCTGGTATTACATTTATTCCATGCTTTATAATTGTTTAAACGATGTGTGGACGACAAACTAAACATCATGCATGTAGACATGGATAAGAACAACGAAATATCTATTTCCATAATTACGTTACAACCTCCGCGACCATTCAATCATATATATTCATATATATATATATATATATATATATATATATATACATATAATGCCCACGCATACATATATACATACACATATATCATATATATATATATATATATATATATATATGTGTGTGTGTGTGTGTGGTACACATGTATATAAAGATACGCGTGCGTGTGTGTGTGTTTCTTAAGGTCAATGTATTTCTAGATGGTTGCATAAATGCATGTGTCACCATTGTGTTAAGTATATTTTTATTACATTATATATTCCTGCAGTAAAACGAGGCGGGTCTGTGGTGTATATCCTACAGTGTTTAACGGATCAATTACAAAGTGTCACATCATGTCATGTCAAATCCACCTGAAGGTAAAAAAAAAGTCTATTAATTCATTAGCGTTGTTAATCTACCTAAATAACTCACCGTCCGTTTCCAGGGCACCTGACTAATTCCTTAGTTATTAAATGGCATACTCAGTCCTTCTCTTTTTCCCTGCAAGCTCAACACCAGCTAATTACCTTAGCTACAGAGTCGGTCAATTCGTTCATTTTAAACTGTATCGTTGTATCTTAGGGCGACTAAGAATTATATTCTCCACATAACCAACAAACCTGGCCAGTTTCTTACTTGCTAAATACATGGATGTATTGCCGGAAAATATTAGCTCCACCCCACAACAGTCTTCTCTCTAGATTCTTGCTACGATTTCTTTCCCCTCACTGCTTTTTCCTTTTGTGTATTCCTTCTGTCTCACTTTCACATTTATTTTCTTCTTCCTCCTCCTCCTTATCATCATCATCATCACCATGGTGTTTAATGAGCCAACAACATCGTTTATGCGTAATGGCCCAAAATGTGTCTCCATAAGCTCAGTACCGCACCGATTTGTTGTATTTATGGGTTACTACAAACTAAGTTCTTCTGTCAGCTAGCTTTCAGCCATAGGTCAATTTCCAGCAGAGTAAAGTGGGGTTACACAACAACATTAATAACGGCTGGACACTGAATATTAAACTCCGCCTTCTCGTCCAAACGTGAGTTACTACAAACGATAAGTAACGAATGCTGCTACAATCGATAAGATGTCAAATTCTTTAGTAATACCAAAACTCCCTTTAGGTTAAAATGCATGGTGACTAAGCAAAATATGATCGAGTAAGGTGAACGGGGATGTATGTTCCTCGTAAGCCGATAAAATAACTGCCAGTAGTAGAGTTTATTCATAGGTAGGGGTGTAGGGATATATTGGCCAAAGCAACTTGTCAAACACACATTTTCCAATTAGTAGCCATGATGATTTTGTATGCGCAGGTGATTCTGCGTGGTTACGCAAAATGCTAGAAACAGCTCCCAAATCGCACCTTGTCACCTAAAGAGTTTAAGAATGCATTGGTTAATAACTCCTCATATATTCGAAAATACGGAAAAGCATTTTGATGACAGGCCTGCTTGTTTGGAGTTGTCCTGGGGCTAAACAACTGTCATAGAAGACGGAACAACAAATGAAGTGTGACTGCTCGACGTGATATAAACAAAATCAAATCTCCCTTAAATCATAGTTTGAGTTTCGCAATAATAACTTTCGAAACGATTTCCCATCTAAATGACTATCAAAGACGTCTGAAGAATTTATATACTTTCAAGAGAACATGAAATAACCCTTTTTTGATAGAACAACTGTCATGTCTACTGCTGACGTAGGTTCGTGTCCCACGGAAGCTTTCGACTTTTTCAATCCAGAAAGGTTTCCAATTAATAGTTTCATGCCATTATTTTTATCTTTATGTGCTTCCAGATCCACAATTCCAAAAGAGACTTTTTAGAATTTTTTTGTTTGTTTTATCAAAAGTCATGTGACTTGTGATTCTATTTGGTTCTGATTTTTTTTGATATTACGATGCATCGAACGAAGAACTAAAGGACATTATAAATATATATCGTGCAGATCCGTCGTAATATAACTCTTGAAATTGGTGCAGGCAGACGTTTTTCAAGTTCTATTACTGTTCTTTAATTAAAGTTAAGCTTGAAATTCAGTTATTTTATCTTTAAAATATTCTGCAAAATGATATATTCTTTCATTATTATATTCTTTTACTTGTTTCAGTCATTAGACTGCAGCCATACTGGAGCACCGCCTTTTAGTCGAACAAATCGACACCAGGATTTATTCTTTGAAAGCCTAGTACTTATTCTATCGGTCTCTTTTGCCGAACCTCTAAGTGACGGGGACGTAAGCGCAACAGCATTGGTTGTTAAACGATGGTGGGTGCACAAACACAGAGACACAAACACATACACACACATACACATACGCACATATACATATATATATATATATATATACGACAGGCTTCTTTCAGTTTCCGTCTACTAAATCCACTCACAAGGCTTTGGTCGGCCCGAGGCTATAGTAGAAGACACTTGCCCAAGGTGCCACGCAGTGGGACTGAACCCGGAACCATGTTGATAAGCAAGCTACTTACCACACAGTCACTCTTGCGCCTATCACCAAGATATAGTTTCGATAACACTTTTTTTATATTATTCTATACTGTGTGTGTGTGTCTGTGTGTCTGTGTTTGTGTGTTTGTGTGTGTGAGTGTGTGTGTGTGTGTGTGTGTGTGTGTGTGTGTGTGTGTGTGTGTGTGTGTGTGTGTGTGTGTGTGTTACTGTAATTTGCCCTTCTATTTCAGTATAGACGATTTTTTCCCATATACCCCCGTGCATTGTTCATGTTAAGAGCATTCTCTGTATTCCACTGCTTTTTTCTGTTCACTTTTAATGTCCAGTGCCTACTATGTAGTTTACTATATTTAAACACAAATCTTCCATGGAAATTTTTTTTGTCTTCCATACTCAGATAAACCTCGTCATTTTTTGTAAACAGAATAGATAAATGACGGCAATATCTATTCTGTTTGTTTGTTTGTTTACATTTACTGCACACTGGGTTAAAAATCTATTTCTTTTGCTCAAGAGAAAAACAAAACAAATAAACAGGGAAAGAGAAGGCTTTGTATACACAGAATATATTCTTTGATTGGCATGTAAATATGCAGTGACCACGTGGACGGAAAGCTGGATTATCATGTATAAGTTAATAATCCAATAATCCAATGTTCAATGAGATATTTTTTGTGCTTGTGTGTGTTTGTGTGTGTGTGTGTGTCTGTGTCTGTGTGTGTCTGTGTGTGTCTGTGTGTGTCTGTGTGTGTGTGTGTGTGTGTGTGTGTGTGTGTGTGTGTGTGTGTGTGTGTGTGTGTGTGTGTGTGTGTGTGTGTTTATTCCTCTTCTGCAACAGAGACTGGAAAGGTAAACGCTCCAAACTGACACGAGAGACAAATCCCTCTTATGATATTCCCATCATCGTTCAATGACTGGTTGTGCTATTCGGAGTGACAGCGCTAAGCAGTGATGGATATAGATACAAACTTGTTATCAGTTCAAATATGTTTGAGGCTAATTTTTCGCTAGTGTGTAGTGTAGAGTGTAGGTCCATTTGAGAGCGATGAGATATACAACATTTACTGAACCAGAGACGTGTCAGTGCTTGAAGGTGGAGTACATAATATGAGATCCTAAAGCTGGACTAAGGAGAATTTACAGAAGACTCACACTGCAAAGTCCTCGACCGTTTGGGGTTTTATAACAGAGGTAATGAATACTGTTGTTCAAACTGAGAGTGAATCCGCTGAAAGTGCCAGAAAATGGCTTTGAATTAAGAAGACAGAGCCATTGATGGAGGCTCCTGGGATACCAGTTAGAGCCTGAGCAATTCTAGTTGGATGGCTTAAGTGAAAGTGCCCAATAAAGAAAGACTCGAAGTAAATGACACCTTTTGATTACATCACTGGTAACGTATCCCAGCTAATCTAGGAGGTGTATTTGCATAATACTATGTATATGATAGTGCCTCACTGATTCAAAACGATATGGGAGTCAGTGCAGAACATATATATTAATCCTGCTGTTCCTTTTAGGAGAGTCAAGTAGTAACTTATGAAACAGAAGATATTTGAAACATAAATAAGAATCCATTTTCCTATTTAGTGAACAAAAAGATATTTATTTATTCATTTATTCATTTACTGCTTCCATTTATTGATCTGCGATCTTGTTCGGGCACCACTCTCAAAGGGTCAAGACTGAGAGATCGACTCCAGTAATTTTTTTTTTCTTTTTGATATTTTATTTTCCTATAATGGTCGACCAGACGTAAAGTAACTGAGCTCTAACGAAATACCAGAGGTATTTATGTTCAGAGTGCTGAGTCTGCCATCTGACAACAATACACACACAAACGCGCGCGCGCACGTACATATGCCTATGTATATATGTGTGTGTGTGTATGTATACTTATATGCTTATATATGTATAAATATATGTACTCATATATGTATATATACATATATAAGTATGAACATCTATGTGTGCACGAATGTATGTGTATGAAAGTTTATATATATGTGTGCTTGTCTGTGTGTCTGTGTGTGCTTGTATGTATGTTTGTATGCATGTATATATCCAGCGGGTTTCTGTACAGTTTCCGTGTATCAAATTTCACTCACAAGTTGCTAGACAATAGACATGCATGAACCAATAATAACTCCGTAAATTCAATACAAATGTGTGTCAGCTTATTGTGACTGATAATATTCCATGTAAACCAAAATAAGACAATCACTTTTGTTCTATAACCTATATATCACTCACACAGATACAAATCTATTCATATACAAGCTCTGAAAATACGAACAAGCGAGGAGTTCTCTATGAAAATATTCGATACCATGCTATAGCTATAGAAGCAAAATCGCTTTTACTAAATCCCTTGCACTCTACTTGCTTTAAATCCCAAATCACAAAGATTCGCACCCACAATGCAGACACAGTTTGCTGCGGGGTTTCACACTGAAAGATGGTTCGCTACCAAAGAATACTTTTGCGTCGTGTATCTATTCAATCAGACAAACAAAAATAAGAAATTATTGATGGTATGCAGATGGTAACAGAACAAACGGTGGAGTGCTTTACTAAATGCTTTGTGAATTCAATAGTTAGAGACATGGTTATGTGGGTAAGAAAATTATTTCACAACCACGCGTTTCCAGATTCGATCGCTTCCTCTTCCTGGTTGATAAGTGTCTTATACTGAATTAGGGCCAGACGACGCTCGCGAAACATTCAAGCTTGTTACCATGTACCGTACTCTCACTAATTGTTTTGGATGACTATTTAGTTGCGAGCAAATATAGAGGACCTCTTGACGTTATCACCCTCTGGTGCAGGGGTAGATCCAGGATTTCATAACTGGAAGGAGAGAGAAAGGTACCATTTCAGCAAGCTCACAAAGGTACCATTTCAGCAAGCTCACAAAGGTACCATTTCAGCAAGCTCACAAAGGTACCATTTCAGCAAGCTCACAAAGGTACCATTTCAGCAAGCTCACAAAGGTACCATTTCAGCAAGCTCACAAAGCTACATCCAGTCTATAAACTGAACCCAAGACATATTTTTCATAAGCCGAATACTCAAAGCATTAAGCCACGCACTTTCACATCATTCATCAGGTTTATATATAAAGCGGAGAGCAGGCAGAATCGTTAGCACGCCGGGTGTGTGTACGCTTATTTCTAACACGCTTCTGTATACCAGAACATGGAAGTGATGATGATTATAAATAACATATTCCTGTTTGTACTTCCTATTCAGTAATTAAGGATTCGAGTATATTTTGCCATGGTTATAGTTTATAGAATTACTCTTTTACTCTTTTACTCTTTTACTTGTTTCAGTCATTTGACTGTGGCCATGCCGGAGCACCACCTTTAGTTGAGCAAATCGACCCCAATACTTATTCTTTGTAAGCCTAGTACTTATTCTATCGGTCTTTTTTGTCGAACCGCTAAGTGACGGGGACGTATATACACCAGCATCGGTTGTCAAGCAATGTTGGGGAACAAACACAGACACACAAACATATACACACACATAATATATATATATATATATATATATATATACGACGGGCTCCTTTCAGTTTCCGCCCACCAAATCCACTCACAAGGCTCTGGTCGGCCCGAGGCTATAATAGAAGACACTTGCCCAAGTGGGACTGAACCCGGAACCATGTGGTTCTTAAGCAAGCTACTTACTACACAGCCAATCCTACGCCTATAATTACTTGATTTTCGGATATTTTGTCGATGGAAGAATAGCTTTAGTTTTTCTAGTTGCCTCCCTCTCTTCCTCTCTCTCCCTCTCACTTTCTTTCTCACTCACTCTCACTCACTCTCCCTCTCTCTTTCTCTCTCCCTCCCTCTCTTCTCTATTTAGCTATCTATTCCGTCAGTAGCTATAGCACATGTTTACCATATTAAAGGGGATATTTCCTCTTGATCGGGATGGATGGCAGGACCAGAATTCTAAGTATTGGTACATGACCGTATATTAGCAGTAGTGATCATCTGTAATAGTCCATTTTCCCTAATTATCAATATTCCCAGAGTAGGAAGTTCTATTTCATTTCTTCCCATAGGAAATTGGATCGATTTATGAATGGTATTGATTAATTTATGGAATCTTGTAAGGATTTCCTTATTTTTAAAGTACAAAGCAATCATTCAGGAATCATTTCCAATTATCCTGTAGATGGGATTAGAAACACTGATAAAAAATGTTCCCATCATTTGGTTGCAAAAGTGGGGGCGATTTCTTAACCATTGCTGTTCTTTAAGATAATGTTGGTTACTAAAAATATAGTAGTTGCTTTCTAGCACCTATCCTCGTATGAAATTTTTGTCTGGAACATGCTACCAATCATCTTCGATTATCAGTAACGACTGCAGTTTTATATATGCATACTTGAATACATTTATATATATACATGTATGAATGAATAAACGATTATGGGTGTTGTGTTTCGTGATACAAACAGGAAAATGGAACTCAAAACAAGCGTATTTATATTTTTTATTTAAACTACAGAAGTTAGACTGTGATTCAAGGGCCGAGGGTTTCGTGTGCTGTCACTTAAGCTGGTTTCGAATTAGAGTTATTACATTTATATAGAGCGACTGAAATGATAAATATAATTTATGATAAATATGATTATGTGTATATGTGTGTGTGTATATGTGTGTGTGTATACATACATATACATATATATATGTATATATGTGTATATATAATATATATATATAGAGAGAGAGAGAGAGATAGCGAGAGAGATACATATATATACACATATATACACATAATTAATCACTCCTTATTTGAAAACTGTTTCATAAATGCCAAGGAACAAATCTCTCGGCCTTTAAATCACTCACTAGCTTCTGCCGGTTAAATAATAGATAAATACATAGATAGATAGACATACATACACACATGCTTACATACATACATACACACATACACACATACATATATATGTACATATATATGTATGTATGTATGTATGTATGTGTGTGTATGTATGTATGTATGTATGTATGCATGCATGTATGTATGTATGTATGTATTTATATATGTATGTATAACTTCATATACATATAACTATTCGTGTGTATGTGACGCATTTTATGTGTGAAGTATTAAAAAGTCTCTGAGCAGTATTTAGTGTTTGTGCTTTGTTAAATTGCATATGGCTTTCATAATTATTACATTATTGCTACCGATATATTTTTTCCATTTGTTTCTTTCATTTATTTACTCTTCATATTTTGGAGAGGTTTTTTTGCATGAATCGAATTAATAAAATATTCAAGAATCAGTTAAGTAAATAAATAAATAAATAAATAGATTAATAAATAAATAAATAAATTAGTTATCCCTTGTTACATGTATGATAAGATTTTTTTTTTTAGAAACACAAAAGCATCAAAAATTTATATAATTTCAAGACAACTGATCTTTACTAAAATGATCATTATGTTGAATATGTATCATCATCGTAAAATAACCTTCAGGTAAAGTCAGCATTTGTATGTGTGGGAGGATTAGACGAAAAAAACATATCAAAGAAAATAATGCGTAAATGTTTCTTATCGATTTTGTACTCCATCTTTTTTTTATATTTATATTCCCCCAAATATAATTCTGATAATATTATCAACACGGAATACACTGGTAATCTGTCATCAATCCTGGAAAAGGTAATTCTAATGGCATGAACATTTCTTTTATTCTCTCTTTTATTTTATTCCACCTTATTATTATATTTATTTTTGTATCATTGTCTAGATATTTCATTCCTTTTAAAAATCTGTGTTTTTTTTTGTTTTTTTTTTTTGTTTAAAAGTTTTATCACGTCTCTTTGTCGGTCTCGTCTCTTTCTTCTCCTTCTCTCTTACATTTCTTTTCTTTCTCTCTTTCATTTGCTTACCTCTCTCTCTCTCTCTCTTTCCCTCTCACTCCCATTTTCTTTCTCTATATATCTATCTAACTATCTATCTACCAGCATTCCTTGAGTTTTATTTTCTTCTTTTACTCTATCATAACATTTATTCCATAATGAAGGTATATAAAATCTTAAATTACTACTCTCCTAAAATCGACTCAGTTTCTTCGTGTCTGTTATTCTATTGTCTTTATAACCCTTATTTTTTTTTTTACTAAATTCATCATTGCACCTCATCTTTCTATGTCTCAATCACTGTCTATGTCTCCACTTTCTACCTCTCTTCTTTTTCTTTATCACTATAATTACGAAACTTTCATTTAGAGTTAAAATAGTGTGTATATGTGTGTGTCTGTATGTATATATATATTATATATATATATATATATATATATATATATATATATATATATATATATATATATATATATATATATATATATATATATGTGAAATAGAAAGATGAATAATCTTGTAGTAGATTAATCAAAAGTTAACCGATACCTTAGTAGCAAAAATCACAGCAGTAAACAGCACGGTTGGAGGTACAACCATCTGGCGTTGCAACCGTGCGTTGGTGCGGATATTTGAAATTAAAACATTATTGGTGAATTGAAGAAATGGAGCTGAACGCAGATGAACAGAAATCGTTTTATTTCATTCTACACGTGGTTTCGAAAGGCACAAATTACCAAAATCCGATTGAATAATGGGACCATATTGTGTCTTTCTCTTCAGGAAGAAAAAAGGAAATCCGTTGGAAAAACAAAAACAGAACAGAGGCGGAGCAAAAACAAATCGAATTATGCTCCTAAGAGCCCATGGCGAAACTGTTTTATCAGTGTATTTTGAGAACCGGTGGCTGAAGAATTCAACGGGTCAGGCATCGTCAATCATGTGGGTGAGGGTGTATAGATGTTCTTTGTGACCGAGAATAAAGTTCTGACTATTTAAGGAATATTGGATGGTTTTATAAGGGGCGAGAAAAAATCTACTTAGAGACGTGTGTGTGTGTATACTGTTCTATATATGTGTGTGTTGGCGTAGGGGTAGAAAACATTTTGTTGTGTACGTGTGTGCGTTCTGTCTGTTTTTGTTTTTCCAACGGATTTCCTTTTTTCTTCCTGAAGAGAAGACACAATATGGTCCCATTATTCAATCGGATTTTGGTAATTTGTGCCTTTCGAACACGTGTAAAATGAAATAAAACGATTTCTGTTCAATCTGCGTTCAGCTCCATTTCTTCAATTCACCAATAATGTTTTTATATATATATATATATATATTATATATATATAATATATATATATATATATATATATATATATATAATATATTATATAAACATAGATGTATGACTATATATATACCATATATTATATAAATACATATACATATATATACATATTTACACATGTACATAAACATATACGTATATATACATATGTACATATGCTCACTTCTTTCCTGCTACAGACAGTGTCATTTCACTCATATTTGTTTCTTTTTCTTTTTCTTTTTTACTCTGTTTCTATTGTTATTTCTGTTTTTTTTTTTGTTTTTTTTTGTTATTTCATAGGAAGAGATAATTAATACTCAATTTTAAACCCTGCTAAGGCGGCGAACTGACAGAATCGTTAGCACGTCGAACAAAATGTTTAGCGGCATTTCATCTGTCTTTACGTTCTGAGTTCAAATTCCGCCGTGGTCGACTTTGCCTTTCATCCTTTTGGGGTCGATAAATTAAGTACTTGTTGTGTACTGCAGTCGATTAGATCGACTTCCCCACCCCCACCCCCATACATATATATATACACACACATACATATATATATATATGTATATAGTTAATAATATCAAGGTAATAAAGATTTTAGAAATTTTTACTACCAGTGGCCTAGCGTATAGAAGAATTAGTCAATAGACTATATATTATTCATACAAAATACAGTGTACATTTAAACACATTAAGAGGTTTCCATCATAGGGGTCCCTTACGCGAGAAGGAACAGCTAAAGTCCAAACCATTTATCCCTAATAAGTGGTTTGGACTTTAACTGTTCCTTCTAGCGTAAAGGATTCCTATGATGGAAACTTCTTAATGTATTTAAATGTACACTGTATTATATATATATATATATATATATATATATATATATATAATATATATTATATATATATATATATATATAGAGAGAGAGAGAGAGAGAGAGAGAGAGAGAGTATATGTAGGGTAGGGAAATTAGATAAATCTATACCAGTGGCTAGTTTGCATAAAATAGTCAATACACAACATATAATTACACGTTAATTTTTAGTGCCCTTGCTGATAAGAACACGGATAGCAAATTATTTCATTTGTTCATTAATGTTCGAAACCTAGGTACAAGTGGTAACTGTTGAAAATGTTTTTATTTTTGATCTCCTTCGAAATTACTCTTAACCGTGGTTTGGGCTTTGACTGCTCCTTTTAGCATGTAAGGTGTCCTGTTAGAGTCACCTCTTTTGTGTATAAATGTACACTAATTATATGTGTGTGTGTGTGTGTGTGTGTGTGGTGTGTGTGTGTGTGTGTGCGTGCGTGCGTATATATATATGTATGCATGCATATGTGTGTGTGTATATATATATAGTCCGTTTGGTTTTTCTAAGCAAAAAATAAGACACAAGTTTTAAACACAAAGCGATTTATTCAATCAATGATATAATTACCATTTTGTTCCAGTATCTTCTGCCGTCTTGATGGAACCATTAATCCCTGCTCAAAGAATTTCCTGTCTTTACTGGTGAAAAGTTCTCCGTGAATTTTGAAGAGACAGGTAGAAATCTAAAGGTGAAAGATCGGGCGAAAATGGGGTGGGGTGCGGAAAAATATTCCACCCAAGCACCAGTAACTTCTACTGCATCTGGCTTTGTCATGATGAACGGAAACACACGATTAGCACCTGCTGGGCGCTTCTTGTAGATCGATTCTTTTAATTTGTCCAGTTGATCACAGTACATATCCGAATCGATGGTGTTGTCTGTGGGAAAAGCTCCTAAAAGACAACGCCCTTCCAATCTTACCAAATTGAAAACAAAACTTTCTGCGGGTGAAGTCCTGCTTTGGAGATTATTTGTGGTGACTCGCCATGCTTCCCCCATAATCGTTGTTATAGATAACCCATTTTTTGTCTCCTGTTACCATTCTCTTTAAAAAGAGGGCCGTTTTCTTCACGCTTCTTTTCTACTCTAGCACAAGGTCTGAAATTTTGGGGTATGGAGGGCCAGTCGATTAGGTCGACCGCATTACGCAACTGGTACTTAATTTATCGCTATACATACGAAATACCTTTCGGGCTCGATAGACATACGAAATACCTATTTTTTTACTATCCACAAGGGGTTACACACAGAGAGGACAAACAAGGACAGACAAATGGATTACGTCGATTATATCGACCCCAGTGCGTAACAGGTACTTAATTTATCGACCCCGGAAAGGATGAAAGGCAAAGTCGACCTCGGCGGAATTTGAACTCAGAACGTAACGGCAGACGAAATACTGCTAAGCATTTCGCCCGGCGTGCTAACGATTCTGCCAGCTCGCCGCCTTCGTTTTCTTCATGCTTCTGCAATGAATTGCAGACGGAAATCCGTTGGGTGAGGTTAGCTTCATTAAATTGTTGTGAGACCCAAACATCGAGCTTACCGGCATTAGCAACCTGCTGCAGATGGTTTTCAACACTCGATTTGGATATTTGGGAAATATCGGGATCATCCTGATCTCATAACGGGGATTGGTGTCAAAGTAATTCTCAGTTGACCAGCCACAGCGAGATGCTTCTTGAAGCAAAAAATATTCCAATCAGAATTTTGAAAACCATTTCTGACGCACTTGTTTGATAACAGCGTTTTCTCTGTACACAGTGCATATCTTCCTACAGGTTTCTACCACTCTCTTACCCTTTTTAAAATTAAAACAATGCATGAGCCTCGATATTGTTCGTTTTGGTTCCCTACTTTCAAAGTGATTCCAAGGACACAAAATACAACCCGCCTCATCGCAAGTTCGCGTTCAGCTACGTTAAAATATCAAATATCTAATGGATGTGCATGCGCAAAGCACAGTGTGAAGTTAACTACCTATTAAAGTGCTTGAAGTTTGGCATCGACAAAGACCCAATGGACTTTTTGGTCAACCCGATTATATATATATATACATATATAAATGCATTGTACGGTTGCATATATGTATGTGCGTTTTGTGGACATAAATATGTATAAATACCACACCACACACACAAACACACACGTACATATATATATATATCTATAATATATATATATATATATATATATATATATATATATATATATAATTTAATATAAATAATATATATATATATATATATATATATATATATATATTATATATATATATATATAGTGAGTGATTAAGCGAAAGGAGCGTTCAACACGTTTGTTAGAAGTTACTTATATTAACTGAGTGAGATTGTTATTAACAATGTGGTGGTGCGTGCGTGTGTGTGTGTGTGTGTCTGTGTGTGTGTGTGTGTGTGTGTGTGTGTGTGTGGTGTGTGTGTGTGTGTGTGTGTGTGTGTGCTTATATTGTGAAGCAGCTGGCTCAATGTTTAACTACATGATCTTATCCTGTAGAACGACACCGATCAAATAATAACAATTATTATAATAATAATAATAATAATAATAATAATAATAATAATAATAATAATAATAATAATAATAACATATTCTACTACCACCACCACGACTACTAAGAAATAAAGAAGAAAGAAAGAAAGAAAGAAAGAAAAAGAAAAATGGCTATAGAAAAGAGAATGGATAATTTGGAAGCCGTGAGTATGCAACTAATTATACTGTGAAGTGATATTCTAAAACTTTAATGCAAGGCCGGAAAACTCATGGAGTATATAAAAGCCTGGCTCCCTAAGGAGGCTAATGCGGAAAATGTGAGCCTTCAAGTAAGAAACCCGTTAGAGTCCTTACGAGCACTGCAATTAATGTTTTCTCTTAGTATGTATATACTCGTTAAGAATGAATGCGCTGCCTTCTTTCCTTATATGCGAAGCAATGGAGTTGGTTGGTGGGAGCGAAGTATTATAATAGGATAAAACATACGAAATACACTAATGAAACCAATAACATGTTTAAATAGATGACATATAAATATATATATACGTGCGTGTGTGTGCGTGTGTGCGCGTGTGTGTGTGTGTGTGTGTGTGTGTGTGTATGAAACTACACGCTCATACACTTAAGTGTAGCATGCAAGAAATTGCCCAAGAGATTTAGATTAGCTTCATATAACAAACTATAAGAAACTTTAACATTAGGTTCATTGAAACGAATGAAAAGTTCGATGAAGACAAAGGCAATGTTTAAAGATGACATTATGAGTCTTTTTTTGTTTTCTTCTTCGGCCTGGGAAGCAAAATGATTTACAATAGATTACACTATAGTTAAACGTTTGAAATCCTACTTGCTTAATTTGAAACATAATATAATTGCTCAAACTGCGTACACTCAGCACATATCCATCGAGACACTAAACAATATTCCTCGTGTAAATTATATATTATATATATATATATATATATATATATATATATATATTATATATATATATATATATATATATATAATATATATATAATTATATATATACCTATATTATAACATATTCAATAATATATTATCATATCTATAGAAAACATATTCTATAAAAAGAAAACTTATTCTAAAAATCAATAAAGTACAATAAATAGTAAATAGTTGTAAAAAGACTACGCGCGTTTCATGGCTATATTTTCAAACAGATAATAATAAAATCAATTCGATTTAAAATTAAATCGAACTAAAATTAATTCTATTTAAAAATATAGTCACTCATCAGGTCTAAGATAATAAATAATAATAAATAATAAGAGAATAAATGTACTTATCTTAACTTATACTAATTATCAAATAAATACGTGAATTAACTATAAATAAGTTAACTATAATGAGTTAACGAATATCCTTCGATAAGATAAGTTATATTTTTATTTTAAGAAATATTGTTAAATGCTTTTCTATTATTTTGGGGCATTAATCGATATGCGGGTATTCTATTTCAGAAAATACAAAAACAACCTACTGAGTATATCGGAAAGAAAACTCATGGTATCAGTTTGCACATCACGAAATAATACTTAAAAGATATAGCCAAAATTAATGAAGTATAATATATACCCATTAATTATATCCTACTTTAGTTAATACTTAAATTTATTAAATATGAAGGAACTACACGTGTTTCAGCATTGGAAGATTACAATATATACACATATACACAACTGTGTGTGTATATATATATGTATATATATATATATACAAATATCTGCTGGTAATTTTGGCTATATCCTTTAAGTGTGTGTGTGTGTGTGTTTTAATATTTCTTACGCATATATATGTTTTAATATTTTAACGACAGATACATGATACATTGGTATATTTTAAAGACTGATATGCATTAATCTATGGCAGAATATATGTATAAATAAATTGTTGAACCTATCTGAAATTCTCCTTAACGTTTTTTTATACCTTTGTGTCTCGGGTCTTTTATCTGAGTACTTCTGAGTAATGCCTGCACAATAAACAAAGACACTTTACTAACAAATATATATATATATATATATATACATATAAATTGCTGTTTAAAGTGATACGGTTTTTATGTTAAAATCCCAAAGGATTTCTAGTCGTAGTCACAAATACCATGTTTTAATGTCCCACCGAAAGACATTACCGAATGCCGATAAAGCTATTATAAACATTATGTGCATATGAATATGTGTATATACGCATGCGTGTGTATGGATGTTGATTGTATGTAATTGTGTGTTCATGCATTTGGTTATAATAATAACAAGAGGATGCCCTTTTGTGACACACTTAATGTCCTACGGACAAGAGACGAATTAAGTAGTTGTTCGATGTCACCATAATATCGTAACTTCTAATGATAATGGCGATGGTATATTTGCTTGCAACTATATCATTATATCGAATCCAGGTGAAAAGATTTTTTTTGTAACTCACTGGGGAGAAATCGCAGGGAAAAGAAGTGACAGCAAAGAAAAATGTCGCAGAAAACAAAATGGTTCAGGTGCGTTTTCACACTGATGAAAGCAGTGCTGGAACACTTGCGAAGTAATGCCTTTTGTCGCCTCCTTCGATTTTTTCTTCACCTTTTCCACATCTGCAAATTCTGTAGCACCAGTGTCCGTCACCAGTGATGACCTTTTAAATAAAGATCCTAATCATCTTCCAACTGTTCTTTCAGTTCACGACATGCATTCGGTCGTGACTGTTTTTCATCGTTCGTGAGCAAGCGAGGCACAAATTTTGCTGCGACTCTTTTCATTCGCAATTTCTCGCTCTAAATTCGTTGGCAGAAGCTCCATGACACATAAATCATATCAACAAGTTTGTCAGTTATTCGATCACGGTTCTCCAACATCAATTCAAGAATTTTCGTGATGTTTTCATTCGTTCGGGAGGTCGACGATCGTCCTGAACAAGGTTGTTCTTCAAGCGACAACTGACCATTCTTAAAGCGAGGAAACCACTCGTAAACTTATATTCTGCTCATGGCAGCGTCCTTATAATCTGTTTGAAGCATGACAACTGTTTCGGCTGCCGTTTTCCCCATCAGAAACCAGAATTTTACGGAAGCACGCTATTCCTTCGTTTCAACCATCGCAAAAATCGAACAGGAGAGAAGCACTGCAAAACAAAGACGCAGAACGTGGCAGTAGGACTACACCGGACGACGCCAGTCGACAGACTGATGCCTGAGGGTTGCATCAAGTGGCTTCTAGAAGCAGAAGCCTGAACTACAAAGGGCTTGTTTCTGGATACCTTTTGGTACCTTCACGCATTCAAACATAATATTAAGAGATTAATTAATCTTGCATTTGTCAATTAACATTCATCGTGTCTCTTATGTCTCGAGATATTATTCAATGACATTCAAATATACGCAATGGTAAATTATTTACAAGTTGTGATTTATGTTAACAATAATATATGGGTATTAATCGAATAAAATTTTAGTGAAATGTAATAAGTTGTAGTTTGTAGTTCAACTAAGCATGCTGTTAGGTGATAACGATCAACAGTAAGCTGATTGGTAGTAAGTAGCGTACATACAGCGATGCTTTTAGTCGCACCCCAATTTCTTTTTACTAAAATCAAGTATAAAATAGTGCGAGTTATACACGAATAAATACGGTAATAATAGTATTTAAGTAAAATGTGACTTTTTCTAGTAATTTTAGTTTCGAACATCGTGGTACCATATGCAGGGGGATATATTTTACACTACCTGTTTCAGAGCAACTGACCTTACATACGAGAAACATTTCATATTTTGAATTTATAATCTCTAGAAAATTTAATGTCCCATGTATGTGTACTATTAGCAGATATCTCTCGTATCATCGAGAGAATCTCTAAGTAGCCTCTTGAGCCAAATATGAACCAATCTCTTTCGGATCACTGAGAGATTTGAAAGATTTGGCACATATTTGGCTGACGGTGATTCTCAGCACTTTTCCTTTTGTGTCACAGTGGAGATTAAGCAAGAAATTATTGGTATACTTTGAATGGAAAATCTTTTCATTTTTCTAAGATTAGCTGTGTAATGAAAAATTATTTTCAAAAATATTTTTAAAAAACCATTGCTTATGTCGTTTAATTAACCCATACTGTGTATAATAAATTATGAATAAAACGCCTTTCAATATTTCTATATATTTTGGGAGGGGTATTATGCCGATAATAAATACACACTAGGTCTAGTTCATTTACTATTATTATTATTATTATTATTATTATTATTATTATTATTATTATTATTATCATCATCATCATCATCATCATCATCATCATTACTACCACTATTATTATTATTATTATTATTATTATTATTATTATTATATTATTATTATTCAGTAGTTTTATTTTTATAGCGTGCTTTCACTTCACTACCGAGCGCAGCTCTGTGTGCCTTGGGTATGTGTTGTGATTTGTTGTGGTGCTCTGATGGTTACTGTATTGAAAGTGTTTTGCGTAGGATGTGTGCAATGCCCAGTAGTGCAATGTTCTGTATGTTATATGTGTTTGTAAGTCCTGGTGTTTTTGTTATGTATTTATCTGAATATGTTTTATCATACCTAATGCGCCTACTATGATAGGAACTGTTTCTGTTTTTAGATTTCACATTCGAGTTACCTCTATTTCCAGGTCTTTGTATTTTGAAAGTTTCTCCATTTCTTTTAGAGACACGTTGCCATCTGCTTGTATTGATACATCAATTTATTATTATTATTATTATTATTATTATTATTATTATTATTATTATTATTATTATTATTATTATTCATTATTATTATTATTATTATTATATTATTATTATTATCATCATCATCATTTGTCAATTCGTTGACATTTACATTTGACTAATCGATTGTTTGACTAATTGTTCCGTCAACCAATTAATAAGCTAAGTTTGTCAAAGTGTTTTCATCGCCAATCGCAACCGCATCAATGACATATCCTCTTTACACCATGTTTGCTTCCGATTTCTGAAAATACTCAGAAAAATATAAAACTCTTTCAAAATATTCAACCATTAGTGTATAGAATTGTAAAGCCTTCAATTATACTTTTATAAATCTCCGGTACACCGAGATACTCATTGTGGAACACTGTTTGAGAAACACTGCTCGGTTGTTTAAAAAAGTAGAGGAGACTTTAAATAATGTAATCTTAAATATGCTATGCATGAAAGTAAGATGGGTTAGTCACTGCTAGAAAGCTTTTGACTATAGGCTTATTCTATCAGAATTGAACTCGGACTAAACAACAGCAACAATATACACTGCCACTAATACTTCCTCTGATTGTTTCCATTTTCTACGCCTGCTAATATAGTTTCTTAAACAATTTAACCGACGTTTAACTTCATATCTGACAACTGTTCTTGAATCAGCTGGTTATTGTGAGCCCTGGGTGGAGGCGAGAGGCTGCTTTAAGAACAACGCTTACTTTCAATTGAATAAGAAATTGTGGTCTAAAACCAGACTGCACCAATCTACAATGGATTAGGGTTACAAAGAGGTCTTTTGCCACAGTTGTATCTGTCTTTGTACGACGGTTGTCGCTCTGACAGATTTTGTTATATTCCGAAGTCGTCGATAGAAGGTTTCTATCTGGCACTGTACGACCCCCAGTCGTACAATATTATTATCCTCAAGTGGTTGGCTCGTTATAACGCCAACTCAATATCACAGTATAACTACTAGATCAGTAGACACGACTAACAACACAGTCTAACATGCGCTCTCATACTCTCCCAATATCGGCCGACGTCACCTTATTTATAGTGACTGAGTCATTCCGCTCGTCACGTTGGTGGGGTGTATCATTGTTACTAATTCCCTACAGCAATTATCATAGTACAGAGAAGCTCAAACCCCTCTAATGGTACGTATACCCAACACTTTATATATATGTGTGTATACGGATATATGCATACATATATACAGATAGTAGATCTCTGTAACAGAATGCAATAAATTATTTCTCTAATAATCCGTTGCAGTTGGGCGTTCAAATGCACTTGAAGCATCTTATGCCGAGTTCCAAATAAAGGCAATGGGAAACGTAAGTAGGAACTGATAATTTATTCTTGCGTTTGTCTTACTTTTACCGTACATAGAGATAGATAGATAGATAGATAGATAGATAGATAGATAGATAGATAGATAGATAGATAGATAGATAGATAGATAGATAGATAGATAGATAGATAGATAGATAGGCAGACAGGTAGGTAGGTAGGTAGGTAGGTAGGTAGGTAGGTAGGTAGGTAGGTAGGTAGGTAGGTAGGTAGGTAAGTAGGTAGGTAGGTAGGTAGGTATTGATAGATAGATAGATAGATAGATAGATAGATAGATAGATAGATAGATAGATAGATAGATAGATAGATAGATAGATAGATAGATAGATAGATAGATAAGTTTCTTTATTGGCCACACAGGGCTGCACACAGATGGGACAAGTTACAAGGTAGAGCTTTTCTTTTGGGGGATGAAAAAAAGGGGATGGCGTAGGTTTTCGATCAAGAGGGATCGTAAAAGGGAAGAAAAGAACAAAAAAAATAGAATAAAAAATAAAAAGAATAAAAGAAAAAAAAACGATAGATATAGATAGATAGATAGATAGATAGATAGATAGATAGATAGATAGATAGATAGATAGATAGATAGATAGATAGATAGATAGATAAATTGGGAGGTAGGATGGATGGATGGATGGATGGATGGATGGATGGATGGATGAATGGACGGTTGGACGAATGGATGGATGGATGGATGGATGGATGACCTCATTCATATCACAGTATGTAATTTTTATACAAGCACATACGTATGCATGTATCAGAGCATTCTCTGTGTGTGTGTGTATGTATACATAAGCACTGCGCGTGTATGTGTGTATAATCATATATGCATTCGTATGTAATAATATAAGTATATACTATTCAGTATTTTTTTTAATATATTTATATTCATATATGTATGTATGTGCATGTGAGTTTGAGTATCTGCATTGTGTAAACTGTAGAATAATTGTAAAGATTTATTGCAAGTAGTGTTGTTTTGACAAAAGCTCCTAGAAGTATATTCATGGTGCGGAATCCTTAATTCAAATGTTGAAGCGGTTTTACAGCCTTGAAGCTTTCTTTCAGCGAGAAATGAATTCCAAGCATAGTAACAATGAAATTAATCAAAATCTCATGAGTTGAATCAGAATCAAATTTGCATTTGTACACATTGTTGCTATTGCTCATTTCTCTCGGCACTGAATGAATTATATCATTAGTTTGTTCTATAACGACTTGTTGAAGAGATTGGATGCTGAACACAGAGTGTGTATGCGAGTATGTGATCTGACAGAGAGCGGGGGGGGGGCAAAGAGAGAAGGAGACGAAGAGAGAGTGAGATAGAGAGAAAGCAAGTTAATGTGAATGGAATTGGGAAACGAATATGATTATAATAATCATATTACCAGCTTATTGGAAACAACAGAGTTTCCAATTGTTTATCGTAATAATTTCTGCAGAAAATATTTGAGATATTGGATAACTTCATATCGAATGGATTTTGATAAAAGTTTTAATATAATAGAAATGGTTGAAACAAAATGAACCTCCTCTCTCTCTCTTTCTCTCTCTCCCTCTCTCTCTCTCTCTCTCGCTCTCCCTCTTTCTTTCTCTCTCTCTCCCTCCCTCTCTCTTAATAGGATATTTGAACATCTCTGCCATCACCAATGATCATAAAAATCACATAAAATCGCCAAGCTAACCAATCGCTTATTAGATATACAGTACTTCTGTTAATGACAGCCGTCAGTTTTGCCCCCAATGGTGACTCTTTACAGCGAGATAGAACAAGCCAGAGTGATGGAATGAGTTGCCGAAATCTAAGTGTATTGGGCATGACAAAGGCAATACAGCGGTGGTGACTCGATTTGAACTTCAGTCGACAATTCGACACCTTTGAATTCATTTTGGACGTGCTTAGAATATCTCCAATAGATTAACTCAATATAATGGATTCAGTAGTGAAGATACATCGCCAATTGAACCAACTTCTCGGGAAACTGCCGATACACTGCACCAGTAAAAACCAAATTATACATACTGTGAAGTTCGTGAGTTCAATTAGCTTCGTTTGCCTTGGCGACAGAATAACAAAGAGGATGAGTCTCCTTGAAAGACATCACAATTAATTCTGAGTTGTCCAGCTATTATATTTACTAGCAGTATAACCCGGCTTTGCATAGGATTAAGTTAGGATTCTTAAGCTAATCAAGTTCTTTATTTCAAACCAAACTAAATAACATCGACATCAAATTTGGGCGAATCCGTTGAAATTGGTTTATATATATATATATATATATATATATATGGGCAACGCACTCACACATACACACACGTATGTACACCTATTGCATACATGTTTTTTTGTACGCCTACATGTTCGTGAGTGTGTGTGTGTGTGTGTGTGTATGTGTGTTTTGCCCGTATATCAACAAAACACTTTTTTCCTCGATGGAAAAAAAGCAACAAAAGTCTTAACAAAAACTCACTCGTCGCTAGAAGGGGACTTAACTCCTGTGTGCAAACAATGGTGATTTCTCCGGCTTGAAAATTGTTAAAAGTTTTGGTTGAAATTTTATTTTTACAGCTATTCGCTGGTGCCTCTGCGGAAAATAAGTTGACGAAAAAACAGCTAGGGTCATAATGAATGTCCTCCTTAAATTGGAGTGACATGCGTGCTAATTTGTGGACGTGCATAAATTACATTCACGTACACACATACATGCACACACACATACGCACATCCTGCCTTTTATGTATACAGATAATGTCAGTGTTGAGAATTAATGTTTTCCAGAGCTTCATAGTATGAGATACAAAATTCCTGATTACTGGTGAAATTCTAAACATCTACGAGCTTTCCCTTATCCAGCTGTGAAGAAGATTATCAAAGGCCTTCTTGTAGTCTATCCAGGCCACTGAGAGTTTTGTTGTTTTTTCGTGTAACAATCTGCAAAAAGCATTCTGTTAATTAACAGCTGGCCTCTGCATCCATAAGACCCACATTAACATTTTTCTAGTTCATCAGGAAAGATGTTAACGATAAATAGTTTGGGATCTTATCCATACCAGGTGACTGCCATTTACTGGTCTGTTTTTAATGTGTTTGACATTTTCCACACTTATTCCTTCCCATATAAGCCATATCATGATTGTTATCATTATTATTATTATTATTATTATTATTATTATTATTATTATTATTATTATTATATTATTATTATTATTATTATATTATTATTATTATTATTATTATTATTATCATTATTATTATTATTATTATCATTATTATCATTATTATTATTATTATTATTCAATGTTTGACTTTTACTTTATATTTGTACAAGTTGGCTCCAAGTCTCACCCAGAGACCTCAAGAGACAACAGGTTGGAAGTTCATGTTGTTGTTATGCCTAGTGTGCCATATATTTGGGGGGGGGTGTTGTACTAATGAATGTCTACAAAAAAATTTTTTTTTTTTTTAAACCGAAAATTATGTTTGTTTTAAACCCTGAGATTACATAGAAAGTATTTTGCGTAGGATATGAGCAGTTCCCATGAGCACTATCTTTTGAATTTCTGCCATTTTGGGGTTTCCTGGTATCTGAGTTAGGTAGCTATCAGCCCCTTTTGCTATCATTCCCAGGGCACCTATGACAACAGGTATTGTTTTAGTCTTCAGGTTCCACATTTTGCTGGTTTCTATTTCAAGATCTTTATATTTGCTCAGTTTTTGGTAGGTCTTGACAGATACGTTTATATCGATTGGGACAGTCATATCAATGAGGAGGCATGTTCTTTGTTTGAAGTCTTTCAATATGATGTCTGGCCTATTTGCATCTATCTTTCTGTCAGTTTGAATAGTGAAGTTCCAGAGGAGTGAGATGTGGTCATTTTCAAGCACTGCGGGTGGTTTGTGTTCCCATCAGTTTTTTTCAGTTTTATTATTATTATTATATTATTATTATTATTATTATTATTATTATTATTATTATCATCACTGTTCTCTACAAGTCGGGCAACAGGATCGGTGGATATTTACAGAGGATTAGATTTCTTTGGCCTTGCAGTGCTACCGGGTGGGGGCGCTGTCGGTTCGAGATGAAATCTACAGGCACTGATATGCTGTCAGACAGGATTGTCCGAGATTCTCGCAGAGCAACGAAACTGTTCTGCATGCATTCGTTCAGTGTCCAGGCATTGCTGACTTGTGGAGTTATGTCGAACAGCTGCTGTCGCGTATGGGACAGATACGTCTGTCGTCCGAGTCCATAATGATGATTACGCCGCCAACCAACCTAAATCGGGCTGGCAAGGCAGTTTTCCTTTTTTATTATTATTATTATATTATATTATTATTATTATTATTATTATTATTATTATTTTATGTTTTACTTTTGCTTTGCATTTGTACAAGTTGGCTCCAAGTCTCACCCAGGAGACCTCGCGAGAAAACAAGTTCATGTTGGTGTTATGCCTAGGGTGCTATATTTTTGGTTTTGTACATAGTGTTGTTCTAGAGAATGTTTAAGAAAACATAAGAAAATTATGTTTGTTTTAAAATTTGAGATTTATTATTATTATTATTATTATTGAGTGAGAGAGAAGTGCATGCCATCAAAATGACACTGGGGTAAAATATACGAAGCCCAGTATACCCATCATGACTACCCGTCTGATAAGGGTACACTAAGCACATGCATCACAACCATATGTGCGCGACATGGGGATCTCATATCAAGATAAACAGCACATGACCTTGCAGGTGGGGCCCAGTTAGAATTTTCTTCTGGTAGAGTAACCCGTTCCGCTCAATAGGTCCCTGAATAAGGGTTGCTTAAGGATGTTGAACGAAACACCCGTTTCCAGAGGTGAATTATTCAAACCTCAAAGACTCCCTCCCAACACTTGGCTATGATGCTCCCCCACTACTTCTGCTCGTGGTCAGAGATGCACATATCGTCAGCCACTAAGGGAAATGCTCAACTGGTTATGATCAAACAACTGACAAACAAATCTGTGGTATTGAGCAGAATATTTGCTGTGGCCCATCTTTTGTACTAAGACAAAACGATATATAAAACGAAGAACAAACACAAGAAAAAAACAACGTGAGGACGTAGTACATGCAATGTATTAGCAGACGCTCAGGGAAGGAAAGAAAGGAGGTTTAACGTTTCAAGTAAAGCTCTTCTTCAGAAACAGGAGACAGAGGAAAGTCCAAGAGAAAAGGAAAAAAGTCACCAACGATTCACATGTGGTTACACATCATCATCATCATCATCATCATCATCATCATTTAATTCCACTTTCCGTGCTGGTATGGGTTAGACGGTTTGACTGGAACGAGCAAGCTAGGGAGCTGCACCAGGTTCATATATATCTTTATATATATAAAACTGACAATTCTGTCTGTCTGTATGTCTGTCTGTGTGTTTCCCTAAAACTTGAGAACTACACAACCAATTTCATTCAAATTTTACACATGTCTTACTTAGGGTCCGGGGAGTGTCATCGGAAAAATATTTTGAACTTTATGCCTAGGGCGAGCCCACAGCAATATCATATCTTCTCCACTACGATTCCCTAAAACTTGAGAACTACACAACCAATTCCATTCAAATTTTACACATGCCTTACTTAGGGTCCATATAGTTTCATGGGCAAAAAAAATGTTCAACTTCTTGCCTAGAGCGAGCCAATAGCAATATCATATCTATCTTTTCCACTATTTCAGTATTACGTGTTAAAAGTGAAACAAAAACGTTTCTCTATTTTATGTCAGATACTTTCACTTTAACAATAAAAATAATAATAACAATTGAATTATATGTAGTAAGTAATAATTAAAATCAAACTAAAGTAACTTGACAAAAGTAAAAATAGCAATTGGTATAAAATTGCATCAATGATTTGAACTTGAATAAGTGGTTTCACATGAATGGGAATAAATTAAAAATAAAATTAGCGTGCAGAAATGGAATAGTCCAGATGGAATAGTCCAAATGGAATAGTCCAGATGGATAATAAAAAATTAAATTAAAAAATTAAATTAAATTAAATTAAATTAAAGAAAAGACTATTGTCTATAAAGTATACAATGTAGAGAAAAAAGATTTGAACACATGGAGGAAAGCACCTTCGAAAAGTGTCTTGGTGCTACTATGAAAGGTATCTAATCAGAGGCAGTAAATTCGCCACAATAGAAGCAAGGTTCGAGTCAACGGAGCGTGCAAGGGAGTACTCGACTCGAACTTGCAAAGTGGAAATATTTTACTTTTACCTTTATATCTGGGACGTAGGACGTCCCGGAAAAAAAATTTTAACCAAGTAGAGGTAGGCTGGATTGTAGCCACACTTCTATACAAGAGGGAAGACAAGATACAATTGATCGAAATTACAAGAGACGGGCTAACAATTCCAGTCTGTTATATATTTTGAGTATTGTTATCACTAGCGATATCAAGATATAACTTTGTATTTTGTATTTTATGTGTAGATGTATATATATAGATGTACATGTAATATGTACACATATATATACACATATATTCATGCACTAGCACTATGACCCGGCAACGACGGGATTTTAATGCTAGTATATATATATATATACATATACACGCCCACGCGTGCACATACAGATACACATGTGAGCGTGTGAGTGTGTGTGTGTGCGCGCATGTGTGTGTGCGCATGTGTGTGTGTGCGCATGTGTGTGTGTGTGTGTGTGTGTGAACAGACATCTCAAGAAAAATCCAGTGCTTGGTTCGCTCACGTTTTGTTGTGAGAAGCGTGACATTTTGTAAGTAGTGAATGATAACGAGTGGCTTATTAAAGATAGTCACTTGGAAGTTGGAGAATTTGTGGCGATTAAGTACGTTGTTAGAGGCACGTATCTCGCATCATCTGTCATTTTCCGATGGCACGCTGCTCTGCCGGCAACATCGGATATATGTTTTCTTATCACTGCCTCGCATTTCACACTAATACACATAACTTCATGCGAGCAACGAAGAAGCCTGCACGTGGTCCTTCGGTGTGCTAGAAATAAAAGTAAAAGTCAAATCGAATTAAATCTCTGAAACTGAATTTCAGCGCGCTAGAAAAACATACGCAATAATAATTTTGACTGAGAAACAAAATTAAAGACAGGATGGTCAAGACTGGAATGCTTTTGATCATATATCTGCTCGACCAGGAGTATACCTCCAACGTTTTCCATTCATGTATCTGTCGTTTGTTTAGACGGTAAAAAACTTTGACTGTTCCCTTCGTTAGTTTGTTTGCGACATTTATGGACTCAGAAATCTGCAATAGCTTTTATTTACATTTTTTTTCTTACACCTTAAGGAGTTTTAGTCAACAAGTCATCCTCAGTATTTTTTAAAGTCTGATACATACTTCATTGAGACCTTTTACCGAAACGTCAGATTACCAACAACGGTTTTCAAGTGGAGCTGGAAGATATATATATATATGTGTGTGTGTGTGTGTGTGTGTGTATGTATGTATGTATTTTTGTATGTATGTATGTATGTATATATTCTTTTACTTGATTCAGTCATTTGACTGCGGCTATGTTGGAGTACCGTCTTATTATTGTTAGCCTAGTACTTACTCTATTGACATCTTTTGCCGAACGTAAACATCAGTTGTCATCAGGGACGTAAACATCAGTTGTCAAGCGATGTTTGGGGGACAAACACAGAAACACAATCATATACACACAACATACACACACACACACACACACATATATATACACATGCACACACACACACACGTGCTTATATATATATATATATATATATATATATATATATATATATATATATATAT
>NW_021834014.1:0-51367 GCF_006345805.1 Octopus sinensis | reverse complement strand
TTTAGTTCGTTTTTCCAAGCTTTCCTTTTCTGATACTAACCCTTATTTTTTTCGAAGTAAGGATAACACGTTCATTCACACACATTAATACATCTATGCACATGCTTTGTTATATATATATATATATATGTGTGTGTATGTATCCTTGTGACATTAGGATACACATCTTAGAAGAACAGAATGGAGTAAGTGGAGTAAGAACACACACAAAAACGAAAAATTTCGCTGTAGAGGTCACTGATGTGTGATGAAAGATTTCTGGACAATGGACATGTGTTAAAATAATAAAATAAGAGCAGTAATAAATGAGTGAAAAAAAATATAGAGAGAGTGTGTGTTTATTTGACAAAAAAAAAATGGCCATCCCAAAATACAACAATATCTCTTTCGTACACGATTTCACATCAGGAATCTTGCAAAACAAATTGATAAACACTTATGTATATATATAATATCATCATCGTTTAACGTCAGTTTTCCATGCTAGCATCGGTTGGACGGTTCAACTGGGGTCTGGGAAGCCAGAAGGCTGCACCAGGCCCAGTCTGATCTGGCAATGTTTCTATGGCTGCATGCCCTTCCTAACACCAACCACTCCGTGAGTGGAGTGGGTGCTTTTACGTGCCACCTGCACAGGTGCCAGACAAGGCTGGCAAACTGCCACGATTGGATGGTGCTTTTTACGTGCCACCGGCACGGGGACCAGACGAGGCTGGCAACGGCCACAATCGGATGGTGCTTTTTACATGCCACCGGCATGGAGGCCAGTCGGGGCGGCGCTGGGAACGGCCACGTTCGGATGGTTCTCTTATGTGCCATCGGCACTGGTATCACAGCTACAATATCCATTGATGTTGATCGATTTCGATTTTGATTTTGATTTTGATTTTTCATTTTCACTTGCCTCAACAGGTCTTCACAAGTAGAGTTTTGTGTCCCTAGAAGGAAAGGTATGCATGAGTGGGCTGGCGATGTCCCAGGTAGAGGCCATGGGTTATGGTCTCACTTGCCATGCCGGGTCTTCCCATGCACAGCATACTTCCAAAGGTCTCGGTCTCTGGTAATTTCCTCGGTGAGACCTAATGTTACACACACAAATTGGAACCTAGTGCAACTCCCCGGCTTCCCAGTTTTCAGTCAAATTGTCAAACTCTTGCCAGTATGGAAAGTGGACGTTAAATGATGATGATGATGATGATACACACACACATGTATTGTATGTATATGTATCTACTTACATATATGTACGTATATTCCTACCTATCCACATACATACATAGTAAGGGTTTCTTTGTTTCTATCTACCAAATTGTGAACATATCAATGAATTCCAGTATTTTAAATCGTGGTTTGTTCCCATTAACGAGGATGGCTGGATCTACCTCACTCTTACAGCAATCGCTCTCACACCATCTCGCCAGGCTTTGGGTGTCCTCCCTCCTCAGCTCCGAAAAAGTCATACATATATATATGTATGTATATGTGTGTGTGTGTATATATATATATATATATATATATATATATATATATATATATAATGAAAAAAATGGAGTTAACGCAGGTTTAAACAAGTATTTTTACTTTCCTTCTTTTCTGGATTGGTCTGCTTCTTGGCATCCTTCTGGCCTCAAGCCTAAAGTCACTAATGACTAGCCTATGCTGAAGGGTACAGTCTTCACCCAGGAGGGTGAATAGTATCAGTGGAATTTTCGAAACATGTGTTGAAAGTAAAAATACTTGTTTAAACCTGCGTTAACTCCATTTTTTATTCATATTATTCAAAATATTCAACGTAAACACGAAGTTTCAACCTTTATAAACAAGGAGTTACAACATCTTTACTCGTGAAATTTTTGCTGCCCTGGTAACTATTTATTTATTTTTCCGTGTTAATTGTTAACAAGGTAAAAATACACTCATCTATTTATATATATATATATATATATTCTTTTTTCTATCTGGAGCATCACCTTTACCCTTGTAGCAGTTGACTATAGTGCTGCTACGCCAGTCATTGGGTATGACTCCATTATGAACTACCTGGTTTACAATGCGGGTGACTAGGCCGTAGCCCACACCACCAGATGTCTTAAGCATCTCAGCAGTGATTCCTGATAGGCCAGGGGTTTTCCTGGCTTCATACCCTTAATTGCTTTATCTACTAGGATAGCTGGTCCCTCTACTGGGTCAACATTTGGCAGGCTCTCCTTCTCCCATTCATTCTCCACATTCAGCAGTCTTTCATAATAGCTTCTCCAAGCCTTTTTCTTTTCAGAAACATTGAAAGCAAGTGCACCATCATCCATGCGGACACATTTCTCTCCTCTGACATCACAATTTTCTCTCACACACTGTCTAGCAATACGAAATACCTCAGTTCTTTGGTCCTCACATCGCTGGACATTGGCAAACTTCTTTTCTGCTTCACCCTTGTCTATGTATACCTGCCGCCCAGCCTCCCTTCTGACTACCTGGTACAGTTCCCTGCTACCCCCATCTCTCCAGGCTTTCCAGGCCTGTTTCTAATGGCTTTGTCTACTGTACTATTCCTCTACCACGTAACTCTAGGTCTGGAAGGGACTTTGCACCATCCAGAGACTTGGTTTGTGGCACTCAGCAAGCTGTCCCGTAGGAATTTCCAGCTACCTTCTATGTCCAACGTCTGTAGCTCCTCCTCCCTCTCATCAAATTTCTTCATGAGGATGTCCCTAAATCTCTGACCATGTGATGGGTTCTTTAGCTTCCAAATCCTTCTTTTCTGGATTGGTCTGCTTCTTGGCATCCTTCTGGCCTCAAGCCTAAAGTCACTAATGACTAGCCTATGCTGAAGGGTACAGCCTTCACCCAGGAGGGTCTTTGTATTTAAGAGCAACCCTGCATCCCGCTGTCTGGTGAGGATGAAGTCTATTTGGCTAGCGGAGTCCCCTGACTGATAGGTTATAAGGTGACAGTCTGGCTTCCTGAAGTTAGTGTTACAGATTAAAAGGTTACATGCATCACAGAACTCCAGTAGCCTAGTTCCTGCCTCGTTTTGGGAACCAATACTATGGCCCCTGTGTACCCCAGTGAAGATACCGGATTGCCACCCAACACGCCCATTAAAGTCCCCAGCCACAAAGATGAGGTCCTTGCCACTCGTCTTTGAGGTAGCCTGTAGAAAGGTATCATAAAAGTGGTCCTTCTGATCATTTGGCAGCCCCGCATCTGGGGCATAGGCGGAGATAATCGTAGATGTGCCATTCTGTAGGAATAGCTTGAACTTAAGCACTCTATCGCATACCCTGACAACCTCTATGACATTATCCACCTATTTCTCCGCAAGGAGAATGCCTACATCCCCTACACCATCCATGTTACTGTGCCAGAAGACTTTATACCTATGTGCCTTGCCTGTAAGGACCCTAGCTGAAGCACCTCTCCATCTTACCTCTTGTATGCAGCATACATTAACCCGTCTCCTTTCAACCATCTCTACAATCTCACTAGACCTACCTTTCAGTGTACCAACATTGATAGTGCCAACTTTGAAAACTGGGAAGGTAATGTGGGGTGAGGTTTGGGGAGGAGGGATGTAATTCAGTGCCTGAAAAGAAGAGGGTTGTTGTGGTGATCATTTTTTAGGCATGAAGGACCCAGAGAGGGTCATAGCCAATCTCATTAGGGAGAGAGTCTGCTTAGATGAGATGCGTTCGGTTTTGTGCCAGGTAGAAGCATCACTGATACCATATTCATGGTTCGACAACTGCAGGAGAAATACCTAGCTAAAGATAAACTCCTCTACATAGCTTTTGTGGACTTGGAGAAAGCCTTTGACAGGGTCTCCCGATCCCTTATCTGGTGGGCGATGTGGAAACTGGAGATTGATGAATGGTTAATAAGGGCTGTAAAAGCCCTATACAGAGAGGCCGTCAGCGAGTTTAGGATTGGCAATAAGTATAGTGAATAATTCCAGGTAGAAGTAGGGATCCACCAAGGTTCAGCCCTCAGTCCCCTTTTATTCATCATAGTCCTCCAGGCAATAACAGAGGAATTCAAAACGGGTTGTCCCTGGGAGCTCCTCTATGCTGATGACTTGGCTCTCATAGCAGAATCACAACCGGAACTAGAAAAGAATTTTCAGATGTGAAAGCTAGATTTAGAATCAAATGGCCTTAGAGTCAATGTAGCAAAGACCAAAGTTCTAGTAACTAGAAAGGCAAACACACCACACACCCTTTCGGGCAGGTGGCCCTGCTCAATTTGTAGAAAAGGTGTAGGTAGAAACTCCATAAGATGTACCCAGTGTAAGTTATGGACACATAAGAGGTGCAGCACCATCAAACGAAAATTAACCGAGAAGATAGCTTTCATGTGCGGCAGATGTACAGGTGCAACAGACACCATTGCTTCTCAGAAAACAGATTCCATTACACTCCTGGGGAAGAAACTAGTAGTTGATAGTTTTCACTACCTGAGTGATCAAGTTAGTAGTGGGGGTGGATGCTCAGAGAGTGTTACCACTAGAATAAGAATAGCCTGGGCAAAGTTTAGAAAGCTCCTACCCCTACTGGTGGCAAAGGGTCTCTCGCTCAGAGTGAAAGGTAGATTGTACAACGCATGTGTGTGTACTGCCAAGCTTCAAGCAGTGAAACATGGGCTGTGACTGCGGAGGACATGTGTAGGCTTGAAAGAAATGAAGCTAGCATGATCTGCTGGATGCATAATATCAGTGTGCACACACAATAGAGTGTAAGCACCCTTAGAGAAATGATGGACATAAAAAGCATCAGATGTGGTGTGCAAGAGAGATGTTTTTGTGCTGGTATGGTCATGTACTATGGATGGTTGAGGAGAGATGTGTGAAGAAGTGCCACTCCCAAACAGTTGAAGGAATCTGGGGTAGAGGTAGACCCAGAAAGACATGGGATGAGGTGGTCAAGCATGACCTTCAAACGTTGGGCCTCACAGAGGCAATGACAAAAGACCGAGACCTCTGGAGATATGCTGTGACTGCAAAGACCCGACAAATAACGTGAGTTCATGGCTGTTTCCTGCACCAGCCCATCCAAAGTGCCTTGGATCGTAGGACAGCCAGCTGTGCTTAACTTGGATCATAGGGCGACCTACTCTGCTTGAGGAGACTTATTGAGTCAAGTACATGAACATAAAAAAAAAGTAAAAATCAAATGGAAATTGTGGTTGTAATACCTGAGCCGGTGGCACGTAAGAAGCACCCACTACACTCACGGAGTGGTTGGCGTTAGGAAAGGCATCCAGCTGTAGAAATACTGCCAGATCAGACGAGCCTGGTGCAGCCTCCTGACTTCCCAGACCCCGGTCGAACCGTCCAACCCATGCTAGCATGGAAAACGGACATGAAACGATGATGATGATGATGTATGTATGTATATATAAATATATATAAATATATATATATATATATATATATATGTCATCATCATCATCGTTTAACATCTGCTTTCCATGCTAGCATGGGTTGGATGATTTGATTGAGGTCTAGTGAACCAGATGGCTGCACCAAGCTCCAATCTGGTCTGCCAGAGTTTCTACAGCTGGATGCCCTTCCTAACGCCAACCACTCCAAGAGTGTAGTGGGTGCTTTTATGTGCCACTGGCATGAGGGCCAGTCAGGCGGTACTGGCAACGGTCAGGCTCAAATGGTGCTTTTTATGCACTGGCAACAATGTTTTTTCACGTGCCACCAGCACAGGTGCCAGTAAGGCAACGGAGGCAGCGATCACACTCAAATGGTGCTTTTTACGCACCACCGGCATGGAAGCCAGTTTGTTGCTCTGGCAACGATCACTCTCGGATGGTACTCTTAGCGCTCCACTAGCATGGATTCCAGTCATCGATTTTCATTTTTATATATATATATATAAAACTCTGAGTTTCAGATGCCGAAGTGGGAATCCACGACATCTCTTCGGTTATCTGGCTATTTGAAAACTAGTCAGATAACCGAAGAGATGTCGTGGATTCCCACTTCGGCATCCGAAACTCAGAGTTTTATCTTGACTATCGAGTAATGTAACATATTATTGTATAGATAAATTTCCTCTATTTACATAATATTGAGGTCTCTTTCTTTCTTTTGTTATCTTACCGTTTTACCAATATATATATATATGTGTGTGTGTGTGTGTGTGAGGGGAGGTCAGAAATTATCTACACTTTCGCCATAACATATATATGTTTATTGGGAGAGAAATATTGAAAAACATCAATACTTATGAGAGTAACAAAGAAACTAGAAAGGTGAGCTAGAAAGAAAGTCGAAGGTGGCGAGCTGGCTGAAAGATTAGCACACTGGGCGAAATACTTAGCTGTATTTCGTGTGTCTTTACGTTCTGAGTTCAAATTCCGCCGAGGTCGACTTTGCCTTTCATCCTTTCGGGGTCGATAAATTAAGTACCAGTTATGAACTGGGGTCGATGTAATCAACTTAATCCCTTTGTCCTTGTTTGTCTCCTCTATGTTTAGCCCCATGTGGGCAATAAAGAAATAAGAAACTAGAAAGGTGATTGTGGGATGTACTAGAAATATCAGTCAAATCTCTCTTAAATCACACATCTTTTCACCTGAAAATACATTCCTTTTTTTTTGTACCAAAATGGCTTCTCCCATGGTTTTTAAGTGCATTGTGCAAAATATTTGGTTAATATTGGTCTGAAGTAGGGTGGGGGTGAGATGAAAAAAATCATAAATTTTCCAAAAATTTTTCCCACAAAAAGATGCCCACCATCATTTTGAAGGCCAGAGGTGGAAAAAAAGTTGGAAAAATCCTCATCAAAATGGAGAAAATCTAACTTACATGGACGTCTTGATCTAAAACTCTGCCCAAATGTCTTGTTAAACAAGTTCAGATTCCTCTCTGATTCACTCCTCAATCAAAATTTTTTCATTTGAACTTTTTCTGAAGTAAGATTGTGTGGAGTTGGTAAAGTAGTAATCTATCTGTGGGGTGTGATTTTCTGTGAGGCATGATGCAATTGTTACCTTCTATTTGGTCCTGAAATTACATAGAAAATAACTCATTGGCTCAGGCTGTCTCATTTAAAGTCACTCATTTAAAGTCACTCATGATCAGGATGTTTTTGCTGTTGTTATTTCAGATGATTCTGGTCGTACAGACATCTTCTGTCACATGATGCCATTCTACTCCTATGACATCCCCCACAGCTGTGGGCCTGATCCCAAGATCTGCTGCCAGTTTGACTTCAACCGCCTGCCAGGAATGCGCTACAACTGCCCCTGGAAGGTTGCTCCCGTTGTTATTGATGATGAAAATGTAGCAGCAAGGTAACTCATCAGATTACAACCATCTTTAGTTTCTTTTGCATCCTTTTTTGTTGTATTTTTTGTTTCTGTTGTTATTGCAGTTGTTGTTTAACCCCAGGTCTATCATTGATTAAGCAGCTCTCGACTGAAAGGCTTTCCACCTATGACCACCCTGTTATTTTGTATATCAAGGACCATACATAATCCAGTGCATCCTTCTCTTTTTAGGAGATTAGTGTGTGATACGGTGAAGGCACATGGTTTAGTGGTTAGGGTATTCAGCTCACAATCATAAGTTCAATTCCTAACGATGCATTTTGTCCTTGAGCTTTACTTCACGTTACTCCACTCTACTCAGCTCGCGGAAATGAGTTGTACTTGTATTTCAAAAGGCCAGCCCTGTCACACTCTGTGTCACGCTGAATCTCCCCCGAGAACTACATTAAGGTTACATGTATCTGTGGAGTGCTCAACCACATGCACGTTAATATCACAAGCAGGCTGTTCTGTCAATTGGATCAACTGGAACCCTTGTCATTATAACCGAAGGAGTGCCAGTTGGTGCTAGTCTGATAAGGTGAAAATTTATCTGCCATTTCTAGTGGAGTAAACAATCACAGAGGGTTTAATCATCAGCTTCTTGCTATTGTTTTGTCTCAGAGCATACATGTGATCAGGGATATTCTGGCCTTGACTATCCTGTTTTATTGTTCTTCCCAGCTAATACATATTTAGGAATATATCCACACACTAACACACACAAAAGTCAGTGATTTCAACAATCTTGGTATGCCATGGATCAGCCCTTATCTCCTGATCCACTAATGACTACTCACACACACACACTGCAAAGATAGTACTAAAAATAATATGTAGCTGTTCTTTTGTTTCCAATTCTCAGGAATTCTTGATTCTGGGGATGATCTTCCCTTCCCATTTAGTGTGTCATAATTGCCACCAGCCATTTATTTACTTTTCTTGAAGTGAAGATTATTTCAATTTATCAAGAGGTCAGGTGTGGCTGTGTGATAAGAAGTTTGCTTCCCAACCACATGGTTCTGGGTTCAGTTCCATTGCATGGCACCTTGGGCAAGTGTCTTCTACTAAAGCCTTGGGCTGACCAAAGCCTTGTGAGTAGATTTGGTAGATGGAAACTAAAAGAAGCCTGTCGTATATATATATATATATATAGTAAAATTTCTTTGTGTATTGTATAGGCAGAAGTTTGAAGTGTTCAGATAAAATCCCAAGACGCAAGATATAAAGAAATATTAAGGAGAGTTGAAATAGGTTCAACAATTTATATAAACATATATTGTGCGGTGGATCGATGTATATCAGTTTTTAAATATACAAATGTATCAGTCATTAAATTATTAAAGCATATCAAAAATCTATGCAGAAATAGCTGTGAGGTATAGATGTGGTTGTGTAGGCAGAGGAGTGGCTATGTGGTAAGTAGCTTGCTTACCAACCTCATGGTTTGGGGTTCAGTCCCGCTGCATGGCACCTTGGGCAAGTGTCTTTCACTATAGCTTTGGGCTGACCAAAGCCTTGTGAGTGTGTTTGGTAGACGGAAACTGAAAGAAGCCTGTCATATGTATATATGTTTGTGTGTCTGCGTTTTTACCCCCGACCATCTCTTGACAACCAATGTTGGTGTGTTTACATCCCCGTAACTTAGCAGTTCAACGAAAGAACGAAAGATTAAGTACTGGGCTTACAAAAGAATAAGTCCTTGGGTTAATTTGTTTGACTAAAGGCGGTGCTCCAGCATGGCCACAGTCAAATGACAGAAACAAAAGAATAAAAGAACACAACTATATAAAAATTTAATATACATATATAAATAGAATGAGATAAATTTATAAAAGTGTAGATGTATAAAATTATAGCTGTATAAAGATATATATAGAGACATTTAGAATCACAATCGTATCAAAAGGCACTGTAGAACAGTGTCATAAAAAATATTTAGAAATAAATATGCCCTTACGAGAAGGTGAATAAAATAAAGTCTTAGGAAAAGAGCGAATAAAGAAAAATCACAGTGTTGAGATTAGATGTTTCAGAAAATATATGTGAGTAATCCAAGAAAATAGATAATTCTGTTTAAATAAACTGTTGGTGGTAGTCCTCTTACGGCCATTTCAGGGGCACAGTAATTCATAGATTTTAAGGGTATTTCCACTCTAAAAATTGGATACTGCCTCCTTCATCAGAGAGAGCATATTATTCAGGATTCTCATTTTGTACAATGTTGTAATTGGTAGATGAGATTTACTTATATAGGGAGATGCACTTATTAACTGGAAGAGGAAATGTTATAGCAGTAATTATAGGAAATACAATTTAGAAAATGTTTTAAATGTTAAGCAGGTAATAATTGATCAAGATGAAGTCACAGTATGGCAGGAGTATAGAGATTAAGTGAAATATAGATAATTAAAACTTTAATGGTTAATCTATTGAGGTTTATCAAAATATTTAAATGTTGAACATTCAAGAACTTATTTAATGATCTAGGGTCATATCAACGAAGAATATTTGTGGACTATTATACAATTTACATACATATACAATTATATTGTATGTGGGAGGGAGGAACTTCTGCTATTACAGATCAAAACAATGAGTATTGCATATTTTTTGGTTTAACTTCTTGTATATACATAGCTAGCATTGTAGAAAATTTATATTTTACATTGGCAAAAGAATTCAAGTGGGCCCTATAGTGACATTTAAAGTCTATAGTACTTCCTATATAAACTATATGAAATTAGGTTTAGGGTTAGGATTTGGACTTGCTCAATAGAACTGAACCATATGCTCTGAAAACACCACATTTTACAATGAAGGACCATAAACCTAACTTTCAAAGTAAACCATCCATTCAGTTAATATGTCCTACAAAATCAGACTTGGGCAAGATTAGTAAAACAATTTTAGATAGAGCATTACCCCGAATTAAAGAAAATGTAGAGCTCCCCCTTTGGAACTCTGCCAGTGATGTAATTACATGGTTTCATTCCCTCAAGGACAAACATCACATTAATTTCATTCAAATTGATATCTTGATTATTACGCTTCAATAACACCAAATTTACTGAGTGAAGCATTATCATTTGTTCAAAACTATACAACCATTTCTGCATCTCATATAGATATAATCCTTGCTGCTAGAAAAAACCTTATAAACTATAATGATAAAAATTGGACCTGAAATACTAACTCTTACCTTTTTGATATAACAATGGGCTCTTCAGATTCAGTCCAAATAACAGACCTTGTGGGACTGTTTCTTCTTTCAAAACCATATCAAGCAAACAGAGAAGCACAAAGCAATCTTTGCACCCACCAGATCTTGTCAAACTGTCCAACACATACCAGTATGGAACATGAACATTGAACAATGATGATTTTATGTGTGTGTGTGTGTATCATCATCATCATCCTTTAATGTCTGTCTTCCATGCTGGCATGGGTTGGACAGTTTGACCAGAGTTGGCAAGGTGGCGATCTTCACTAGGTTCAAGTCTGATTTAGATTGGTTTCTACAGCTGGATGCCCTTCCTAATGCCAACCACTTTACAATGTAAGCCAGATGGTTTTAACATGGCACTGCACGAGCGCTTTTATGTGACACTGGTACAGGACTCTTGCAGGTCAATCCCCTTCACCAGGGGGAGTGGTCATCTTAACATTTCTTGAGTGCAGCAAGGCACCAGGTATCATGGCCCTTTGTTGAAAGGTTCAGCATCCTGAGGTCGTCCTTCAGGTCTTCGTACCATGTCTTCCTGGGTTTCCCTCTTCGACATGTTCCTTCCACTTTGAGAGATTGGCACTTCTTTATGGAACTGTCGGCATCCATCTGCATCACATGACCATACCAGCACAGTTTTCTCTTTCAATACACCAGCACTCTGTCAAACCTGTACACTTACATTACATATCCAGTGGCGCATACCAACCTCATTCCTCTCTAGCCTTCACTTGTCTTCTGCATTCAATGCCCATGTCTCAACACCATGTAGAATTACTGTTCGTATACATGTGTCACTACTACTAATTTGTTCCCTTAGGTAGCAGAAATTATTCACTGCCTCTGATGAGCTTCCAGGACATTTGAGAAAATCGATTTGCCTAGTATCTAGTTTTAATGGGCTCCTCTGCATCTTACACAAACACTACTTTCTCTGATAACCTTCATATTATTCCACTGCACTTCTTGTATGTCTGTGGCTTATACTAGGTACACCATATGAAATTCTTGCCAACACCTTTCCTACAAATCAAACAGGTAGGGTCTTGTCTGTTTTCTTGCTTACAAAGACCTCAGTTTTTTAGATTTTAGTTTTTTCTTCCACACTTGGAATTTCTTTTCTATCTCTATATAATCTGCTATGATCATCAGCATATAGTAGTTCCCAGGGGCTGCCTGTCTTGAATTCTTTGATGAATGCCTACCTGCACACCAAATTCTTTGCTCCATACATGGCCTGCACAGCTTTCACATGTCGCTACCTCTAGCCTCCCCGGAGCCCACCATATCACACAACTGGGTACTCTATTGAAGACTTTCTCTAAATCAATGAATGCCAGGTGTAATGGTTTATTCTTAGCTAAGTACTTCTTTTGCAGTTACCTGCCTAATAGCATTAGTAGTGCTTCTCCCTATGACAAAGTCAAGCTGTATTTCATCTAGCCTAGCTCTACCCCTAATTAATTGGGCTATAAGTCTGTAATTTTCATCAGCAGGTCCAGGAGCTTGATGCCTCTATAATTGCTTCTACTTAAGGCATCTTCCGGTGAGTTGTGTAGCAACTAACACCACTCACCTGGTGTTAAACCTTCCTGAATAACTTGTGGGTGACTAGCCTGTATCCTACCTTACCAGATATTTCAAGTATCTGCGCTGTGATTCCAGATGGATCAGGGGCTTACCCTGCTGTTCACCAGGATAACTGGTCCCTCTGTTAGGTTCACATGAGGGAGACTCCTTTATTCCATTCATTCTCCATATTCAATAGCCTTACAGAGTAACTTTTCCATACCTCTTTCTTGTCCGCATCACTAAGTGCAAGCATATCAACTATTGTACACACTTCTCTCCTACAATATCTTGATTCTCTCTGACACACTGTCTCACAATCAGGAACACCTCAAGTCTCTGATCTTCACAATGTAGGACATTGGCAAATCTCTCTTTTGCTTGTGGCCTAGCTTGATAATCCTGGTGTCCACCCTCCCTTTTAACTTTGTGATATGATTCTTTACTACCTCTTCCTTTCCATTCTTCCCAGACTTGTTTCTTATCTTTCATGGCCCTGTCAATGTCACTGTTCCACCACAATGTCACCCTTGGTCTGGCAGAGGCTCTGACCCAACCACAGGTTTAGTCTGTTGCCCTCAGTAGATTGTCCCATGGAAACTTCCAGTTGTCCTCTACATTCATCATCATCATCATTATCATCATCGTTTAATGTCCGCTTTCCATGCTAGCATGGGTTGTATGATTTTGACTGAGGGCTGGTGAACCGGATGGTTGCACCAGGCTCCAATCTTGATTTGGCAGAGTTTCTACAGCTGGATGCCCTTCCTAACGCCAACCACTCTAAGAGTGTAGTGGGTGATTTTTATGTGCCACCGGCACAAGGGCCAGTCAGGTGGTACTGGCAACAACCTCAATCAAATCCTTTTACACATGCCACCAGCACAGTTGCCAGTAAGACGACTTTGGTAATGATTACGCTCGAATGGTGCCCTTTTACGTGCCACTGGCATGGAAGCCAGTTAGCTACTCTGGCAACGATCACGCTCAGATGGTGCTCTTTGCACCCTACAAGCACGGGCACAAGTGTCAGTAAGGTGACACTGGTAACGATCACGCTCGAATGGTGCCCTTTAAGTGCCACTGGCACGGAAGCCGGTTAGCTGTTCTGTCAACGATCACACTCGTATGGTGCTCTTTGCACCCTGCCAGCACAGACGCCAGTCATCGAACTTGATTTTGATTTTGCTTTTGATTGATTTGATTTCACTTGCTTCAACAGGTCTTCGCAAGCAGAGTTTTAGTGACCAAAGAAGGAAAAGGTTACGTACAAGTGGGCTGGTTACACCCCTGGCATAGGCCATGAGATTATGGTTTCATTTGGCTTGCCGGGTCTTCTCACGCACAGCATATTTCCAAAGGTCTCGGTCACTAGTCATTTCCTTGGTGAGGCCTAAAGTTCGAAGGTCATGCTTCACCACTTCATCCCAGGTCTTCATGGGTATACCTCTTCTACAGGTTCCCTCAACCGCTAGGATGTGGCTCTTTTTCACACAGCTGTCCTCATCCATTCTCGCCACATGACCATACCAGCACAGTCGTCTCTCTTCCACACCACATCTAATACTTCTTAGGTCCAACTTTTCTCTCAAGGTACTTGCACTCTGTCGAGTATGAACACTGACATTACGCATCCATCGGATCATACTGGCTTCATTCCTTGCGAGCTTACGCATATCCTCAGTAGTCACAGCCCATGTTTCACTGCCATGTAGCATGGCTGTTCGTACACATGCGTCATACAGTCTACCTTTTACTCTGAGCGAGAGGTCCTTTGTCACCAGCCGAGGTAGGAGCTCTCTGAACTTTGCCCAAGCTATTCTTATTCTAGGAGCTACACTTTCAGCACATCCACTTCCGCTACTGACTTGGTCCCCTAGGTAACAGAAGCTATCAACTATTTCTAGTTTTCCTCCCTGGAATGTGGCGGAAGTCGGTTTCTGCACATTTTCAGTGTTTATTGCTCCTGAGCATCTGTCACATACAAAAACTTTCTTCCCAGTTAGCCTTCCTTTGATATTACTGCACCTCTTATGTGTCCATAGCTTACACTAGGTACATCTTATAGAGTTTCTACCTATGCCTCTACTACAGATTGAACAGGGCCATCCACCTAATCCTTGTCTCCACACTTGAAACTTTGCCTCTAGTTCTGATAGTGACTCAGCAATTAGAGCAAGGTCATCAGCATATAGGAGCTCCCAGGTGCATCCTGTCTTGAATTCTTCCTTTATTGCCTGGAGGACTATGATAAATAGGAGGCGGCTGAGGATTGAACCTTGGTGGACTCCTACCTCTACTCGGAATTCTTCACTGTACTCAATGCCAATCCTCACCTTACTAACCGCGTCCCTGTACATGGCTCGCGCAGCTCTCACTGATGGACCCCTATGGCTACCCTGAATTGCCAACCCTCACCTTACAGCATCCATGTACATGGCTTGCACAGCTCTCACTAACCATTCATCTATCCCTAGTTTCCTCATTGACCACCAGACAAGGGATCAGGGGACCCTGTCAAAGGCTTTCTCCATGTCAACGAAAGCCAGGTACAGAGGTTTATCTTTGGCTAGGTATTTCTCCTGCAGCTGTCTCACCAGAAATATGGCATCAGTGGTGCTTTTCTCTGGCATGAAACCAAACTGCATCTCATCCAAGCTGACTCTCTTCCTAATCAGTTGGGCTATGACCCTCTCCATAACCTTCATTACCTGATCCAACAGCTTGATACCTCTGTAATTATTTGTATCTAAAGCGTCACCTTTACGTTTGTAGCAGTTGACTAGTATGCTGCTACACCAGTCATTGGGTCTGACTCCTTCGTGTATCACCTGGTTAACTATATGGGTGACTAGGCTATAGCCGACACTGCCAGATATTTTAAGCATCTCTGCAGTAATTCCTGATGGGCCTGGGGCTTTCCCTGTCTTCATGATTCTAATTGCCTTAACTACTAAGGAACTGGTCCCTCTGTTGGGTCGATATTCGGCAGACTCTTTTTATCCCATTCATTTTCCTTATTCAGCAACATTTCATAATGGTGTCTCCAAACCTCTCTCTTTGCATCCTCATTCAGCACAAATGAACCATCATCCATGCAAACACATTTCTCTCTTACCACATCACGATTCTCTCTCACACACTGTCTTACAACATGAAATACCTAAAGATTTGGTCCTCACGGCGCAGAACATTGGCAAATTTTTTCTTATCTGCTTCCCCTCTGGCTAAATAAACCTGCCTCCTAGCTTCCCTCCTGGCAGTCTGATACACTTCCCTTCTACCACCGTTCTTCCAGTCCTTCCAAGCCTATCTCTTTTCTCTAATAGCCCTGTCAACAACATCGTTTCACCACGACGTTATTTTGGGTCGGGAGGGGACTTTGCACCATCCACAGATCTGGTCGGTGACCCTTAGCAGGTTGTCCTGTAGGAACCTCCAGTTGTCTTCTATACCATGTGAAGCTATACCTCTTCTATTTCATTAAAGGCTTCAAGTAATATGTCTCTAAATCTCTGTCCATTTGCAGGATCTTTAAGTCTCCAGACCCTTCTTCTCTTTGCTGGTCGTCTTCTGGGCATCCATTTAGCCCTGATCCTGAAGTCACTAACTATTAGTCTATGCTGTGCGGTACATTCTTCGCCTGGGAAGGTTTTGGCATTTATAAGCAGCCATCTTTCCTTTTTTCTGGTGAGGATGTAGTCGATCTGACTAGTGTGTCTGCCAGCGCGGTAGGTGACTAGGTGGCTGGCAGGTTTTCTAAAGTTAGTATTGCAAACCATAAGATCATTTGTGTCGCAGAACTCCAGCAGCCTGGTTCCCTCCTCATTGCCAGTGCCAAAACCGTAACCTCCATGTATGCCATGGAAGCCCCTGACATATTGTCCAACATGTCCATTGAAGTCGCCACCCACAAAAGGAAGGTTCCTGTCATTCGTCAACGCAGTAGTTTGCAAGAGGGTGTCATAGAATCGGCCTTTCTGTCCATCGGGTAGCCCTGCCTGAGGGGCATAGGCTGAGATAATGGTTGCTAACCCATAATGGAACACTAATCTTATCTTAAGTATTCTGTCGCATACTCTGACTATCTCAGTTGCTTTATCTACCCATTTCTCCGCAAAAAGTATACCCACACCCCCAACCCCGTAAGTGTTCCCTGCCCAGAAAATCTTGTTCCTGTGTTCTTTGCCTGTGAGGAACCTAGCAGAACCTCCTCTCCACCTTACTTCTTGGATGCAGCACATATCAACACATCTCTGTTTAAGCATTTCAACAATCTTACCAGACCAACCTTTCAGTGTGTAGATGTTGAGAGTGCCAACCCTGAGGGTGTAGGAGGTATGGGCCCTAGAGACCCTGGGACAGGTGACAGTAGCTTCATGAAGCTGAAAAGAAAACTCGCATTTGGCAGAATTCATAAGCAAACAATGATCTTAAGTTCAACCTGCTTACACTAAACTATCATGTTTTGCACTGTATGATCACTACCTTATATAGTAGGGGTGGGGTTGGCGTAAAGCCTTTAGGTGTTCATGGGAGACAAGCAAAGGAAGACGAGATAGGGACTTTCAGTACAGGTCGAGGGGGTGGGGGCGTTTGTACTGCCGCGAACTGGCAACCATGGGCTAGGAATTAAGAGACAGAAAAAGGCCGATAGATATCTATCGGCATATAATGTAGGAATTAGACAGAATGAAGGCCAATAGATGAGCCAGTGGGTGGGGGGTCAGAACACGCGAGCGGAATGGTTCCTGGATTTGGAGAAAGACAAGATTAGAGATGAAATTAGAGACGAAAGACTATGTGAACGTGTGATAAATTTTCATGAGTGAAAGAATATGTCTCTATTCCTCTTTCCTTCTCATCAAAGGTCTCATTAAGAACATCACTAAATCCCTGCCCATTTGAAGGATACTTGACATTCCATAACCTCCTTTTCCATATTAGCTTGTGTCTTTGGATCCTTCTGGCCCTAAGTCTGAAATCACTAACCACTAGCTTATGTTGAGTTGTACATTCTTCACTTGGGTAAGATTTTACATTTATGAGAATACACCTGTCATTGTGTCTGGTGAAGATGTAATCAATCTGGCTGGTGTGCCTACCAGAAGATTGGCCAGTTTCCTGAAGTTGGTGTTGCAGACCAGTAAGCCATGAGCATCACAGAATCCCAGTAGCCTTGTCCCCACCCTCCTCATTTCTTGAGCCAAAGCCCCATGCACACCCTGGAATCCATCAGGGTGTCTTCCAACATGACCATTGAAGTCCCCTGCCACTATGAGAACTTTGTCATCTTTTGTTGTTGAGGCAGTCCATGGAAGAGATTCATTGTTATTGAACAAGGTTATTCTTAGCGTAATAATTCTATCACATACCCTGACTACTTCAATCACCTTATCCACACCATTTCTCTGCCTGTAGAATATTCATGCCACCTAAACCAAAACTAGCATAACCATGTGGTTTGAAGTTCATTTTATAACTACATGCCTTTTGATTTCAATTCTATTACGTGGCACTGTGGGCAAATGTCTTCTCTACAAATCTCTGAGTTTCAAGTGATGACTGTACTTTCAAAATGTGTGAAGCAAAAAATCCTTTACTTGAGAAACAGTTAAGAATTATCAGCAATAGGAAGGGTGTCTAATTTTAAACAATGCCTCAGTAATATAGTCATCTAAGCCATACTAGCAAGGAAATATGAACATAAAAAAAAAGATTAATTAATCTGTTGCCATTTTTCTTGTGTCAGTTTGTCTGAGTGTCTGCTTGTCTCTCTCTGTCTTTACCAGGGCTGAAATGTTACTCGATCAGTACCGCAAGAAATCTCAGCTATACCGACAGAACATTGTACTGATACCTCTGGGTGATGACTTTCGGTATGACAAGTCCAATGAATGGGACCTGCAGTATCAGAACTACAAGAAGCTGTTTGACTACATGAACTCCCATCCAAAAATGAAAGTTGATGTGAGGACTCCACTGTTTTTTTACTCTTTTTTAAATTGGGTTTTCACTTGTATTTCTACTGATGAACTATAGATCTATATATATTTACATACATATACACACATGCATGCAATAACATATAGATTCACTTGCATGAACATGTACACACATACAGAATATTTATACAAAAAGAACTCAATACTTAATGTGCTTATATTTTATTATAGCTAGGAAGCCACAGCAATGATGCAAGGGCTGATAGTTTCATGATAGGCCTTCGTGTCAGTTGTGTATCTCCTCAGCTGTAATAAAATATTATAATGTATGTAAGTATATCTGTTTGTGTGTGTTTCTTTTCCTCACGTGACCATCTTTCTTTTCCTCTACAGGCGTTCAAAAGAGCAGACGTGTTTCTCTCTCTCTTCTATCTTTTCTCATTTAAAAAGAAAATGTTTCTCCCAGCATTCACTATTTTCCTCTCATTCTGCTCTAATGACCCTCCATGTTTGCTTTCATTCGGTTTCCTTCTATGTCTCCACTGTCATGGGTTTTTTCTTCCCAAATTTGACCCTCCATAAATCCTAAATTTTATTTCAGAAATTATGGGAACAACTGTCTTTAAAGATTCATATTGTCATTGAATGCTCGACAATTGACGAAGGGCCCTTTCTCTGTATTTACTGGTCCTGTTTTCCATTTTTGTCTCGTTGTTTAATTATTTAACTCATTTGTGTACGTATTTCATGTTATTTACACCATTAGTGACGTCCTGTACTCATATAAGCATATGTATATATATAAACTAGCAGTATCGCCCGGTGTTGCTCGGGTTTGTTTCGACCCTTTGGAATTGGAATTTTTGAAAAGTAAAAATTTTGCATTATGTAGCTTGTTAATCTCTTCAAGTGAACATTTTTCTGGTTGAAATACACCGAAAAGTGGCAACACAGCAGTGAAAAAATCGTAAAAAATAGGGATTTTCATAGAAAAAAGCACCTTTTTGATGTAAATAATTTTTGGTGTTAACATGATCCGATTTGAATTTTATCTTCTACAGAAGGAAGAGCAACCCTTCTTCTATCATACTCTCAATTTTGGTCAACTTGCGCCACAGGGTCTCGGAGGAGATAATGTTAGTTGAAGGCTACTAAACCTGCCGCACACAGACAACTTCAGCTTTATATAGAGAGAGATAACACACACACACATTAATACACATACATACATACACACACACACATGTATGTATGTATGTATGGATGGATGTATGTATGTATATATGTACATCTGTCCACTTCTTGCCATATTTTTATCCTTCACTTCCTACACACACACCCACACACACACATGCACGCACACACATACACACACACACACACACACACACACACACACACACCTTCTTAGCTTACAATTTCTTTCTTTCAACAATTGACAACTGAAGTACGCTCCCAAATTAATACTACCAAAACTTAGCGACAGAAAGTAAATTAAAAACCAACTTACCTTTTGTGTTGAGTTATCATGGCAATTCGACCGTCTGATTTGCTTAAACCCATCTCTTTTCTTCAACTGAACTTACTTCCTATCGTTTCTTAAAGACCTTTGTGAAATGTAGGAGTGTTTTTTTTTTGTTCATTCTCGAGAAACTTTTGTTTCCTCGACACTAAAAACTAACGGGAACTAGACAACAGTCCCAGTACAATTGGTGTAATAGTGTAACTCATAATGTGAGCGGCTATATGTCTTACGAACACGTATGCTCTAGCTTGGTCTTGGCCATAATAGCTTTCATGCTGTGTTAAAAGAGAATGGATGCCCTATGTAGGCAAGCGGGGAATGAAGCATGGGTAAGTAAATATGGGTAATTTTCACCATATGTCAGTGAATTGTTGGTGTGTGTTTGCAAATGTGTTCGAATGAGAAAGTGAATTGTGTTTCGCGCCTTTTTTTACTAATAACAAACACACACGTGTGTGTTTGAGTGTTTGTATGTAGTTGTTTGAAACATTTGTGTTTGTCACTGTCATATATGTATATGTTTGCGTGTCTATGTGTGTGTGTGAGGAGTAAATCGTTATGTATTTATTTTTTTCTCTGTTTCCTCTCTGTATATTTTTTTTTGAGGAGTGGTTTAAGCATTAATAAGAGAAAGTAGCAGAATGTGTGATGTTGAATAAGAGTGGTAGAAAGAGGATATAATAGTGGTGTACACTTGCAAAGAGAAAGTAGCAGAAAGTGTGGTAATATTTTGAGTAAAAGTTGAAATGAGAGAGGCAAATCGTAAAATATTTAGTTTTATCGAATTTTTGCTTAATTGGGGGTCAAATTGAAAAATATTTATATGCCATGACCCAATTGAATCTACTTCGAAAAATCATAGCTAAATTCCAATTGAAGAAATTCTATATTGTATTAAAAACAAACATAGAATGGTTACCTCTATACTTTTATAGTATACTAGCAGAATTGCCCGGCGTTGCTCGGGGCTGAATTGCTTGAAAGTACTGTTAATGATTGCACTGAATTATGATGATTATTCAGGCAAATATTGATATAAGTTTACGGTGGGAGATAAGGACTTAACGATCAAACGTGTGCCATTGCATTGTTTTGGGGGAACCAAATTTCTGATGAGCATTATAGGGGCACCAACTTTAAGTTTGAGAAAGTGTGGTGGTAGTCCGGGGTGCTCAAAGGAATTGAGTACCTCTATTGGATAGTTGATGACGTCCTCTAGGTCAGGAGTTGTATCGATAGACTGATATACATAGACTTCCCCAGGAATGAGTTTTAGCATTTCATCATTAATATGGTGAACAGTTTTATTCCTCGGGGCCAGTATAGCCTTTTTGCCAATCCAATCCATATTCTGATAATTAGCTTGTAGATCTGGGAACACTGCATCTCTGAGATCAGAAGGCGTCTTAACAATGGTACAAATGGAATCGATGGCAATATTACCATTTTCATCCCTGGTATTTTGCCTTCGCCAAGTGCAAGGAGGGTGTGAGGAAATGCTGCTGATGTGATATTACGTCGCATATGAGCACGCATATTGGTGTGAAGTTTGAGAGTTACTTCCCTTTATTTAAAAAATATGCATTAAAATGGAAAAAAATGATGGTAAATTATTTGTAAAATCATAGACTCATCGTAGACGCGCGCTAATACCCAGAAGGGCTCGATATGAATCACGACTATAAGATACCCGGTTTTGGTTAAACTGCATCGCAAAATGTGGGAGTAGTTAGGAATCTAAATCGGAGTAGACAGACACACAACATTTCTTTTATATATGAATATTTTCGTCCTAAAAAACTTTGTATGGATTGAATGGTTACCTCTATGGAAATATATACATGCACATTATACATACATGTGTGTATAGATGAATATATAAATACATTTAAATATCTATATACACTTTTGGTCGATCTTTCTGTTTCTTAGAGATAACTTTAGATCTTATTTTCGTCCTAAAAAACTTTGTATGGAGTGAATGGTTACCTCTATGGAAATATATACACACATGTTATACATACATGTGTGCATAGATGAATATATAAATACATTTATATATCTATATACACTTTTGGGCAATCTTTGTGCTACTTAGAGATAACTTTAGATCTTATTTTCGTCCTAAAAACTTTGTGCGGAGTGAATGGTTACGTCTATGGAATATATACACCACATTATACAATACATCTGTGTATAGATGAATATATAAATACATTTAAATATCTATATACACTTTCGGGCGATCTTTCTGCTACTTGGATATACTTTAGGTGTTATATTCGTCCTAAAACACTTTCCTGTCACACACTCACGCACACGCACACACACACACACACGCGCACCCTCACACACACACACGCACGCACACACACACACACACACGTTAGCTTACAATTTTATTTATATATTTGCGTGTCTATGTGTGTAAAGAGGAAGTGGGAATGCAGAGTGAAAGAGTCAGTCACTACAAAAAGTGAATTACTTTCACTTTATTCGTTGCACTCTGTGTGTGTGCGTGTGCTGTAGCCCACACTAAGAAAAGCATTTGACTTATACACCACAATGTGAGTTTTCTCTAAATTTTGCTTAATTGGGGTTGAAATTTTAAAAAGTGGACCTGGCAAGACCCGATGCATTCTACTCTTAAAAATGCTAGGTAAATTGTAATTGAAGAAATCCTATATTGTAGATTTCTATAAGAGACAAAGGGAGGCAGATAAAATCTACCTTTTATAATAAGAGATGATATATATATCTCTTATTATAAAAGGCAGATTTTATCTGCCTCCCTTTGGGAGTTATACAAATCTACAATATAGGATTTCTTCAATTACAATTTACCTAGCAATTTTAAGAGTAGAATGCATCGCGTCATGCCAGGTCCAGTTTTTTAAATTTAAACTCCAATTAAGCAAAATTTACAGAAAACTCACATTCTGGTGTGTGTGTCAAATGCTTTTCTTAGTCTGGTTTACACCACACGCAAACGCATACACACAGTGGGCAACGAATAAAATGAAAGTAATTCACTTACTGTAGTGAGTGATTCTTTCACTCTGCCTCCCACTTCCTCTTTCCACACATAGACACGCAAATATATAAATAAAATTGTAAGCTAACGTGCGTGTGTGTGTGTGTGTGTGTGTGCGCGCGCGTGTGTGTGTGTGAGGGTGCGTGTGTGTGTGTGTGTATGCGTGTGCGTGAGTGTGTGACAGGAAAGTTTTTTACGACCAATATAAGACCTATATCCAAGTAGCAGAAAGATAAGACAGTTAGGTGTGATTTGAGGGAGATTTGGCTGCTATTTCTACCATGTCTAGCTGCCATGTAGGGGTCTCCCTCATAGGCTCATACATACATATATACATAGATAAGACAGTAAGGTGTGATTTGGGGGAAATTTGGCTGCTATTTCTACCAGGTCTAGCTACCATGTAGAGGTCCCCCTCATTGGCTCATATATATATACATACATAAGACAGTAAGTGTGATTTGAGGGAGATTTGGCTGCTGTTTTACCAGGTCTGTTAGGCCTTCTCATGTAAACTCAAGCTTTCTCATGCCTTGAACATAAGACCAAAGCAGAGAATGTATTCTTTTATTCTTCTACTTTTTCCAGCCATTGGTCTGTGGCCATGCTGGGGCAATGCCTTGAAGAATTGTAGTTTAATGAATCAACTCCAGTTTTATTTTTGTAAGCATTGTACTTATTCTATCTGTTTCCTTTGTCAAACCACTAGGTGACAGGGATGTAAACAAACCAACATTCGTTGTCAAGCAGTGGTGGAGGACAATCACAAGCACAGACACGCACACACACACACATACATGCATACACATATACACACATACATACATACATACATACATATATATATATGTGTGTATATATATATTGCAGCGTGGAAGGTGTTTCTAAGCCATTTAAGAAACACAAAAAACCGTTACATTCACTTCAACATTTAAATTTAATTTGCCAAAATATTTTCGTCGCTTTGAGACCGCGACCTGTTCACTGACAAAAATATCGTGCTAACAGGTCGCGGTCTCAAAGCGACGAAAATATTTTGACAATTAAATTTAAATGTTGAAGTGAATCTAACGGTTTTTGTGTGTTTCTAATAGCTTATAAACACCTTCAACGCTGCAACTGTTTTCGTTCCAGCACACGATCTCAGATCAAGTCACTTGCTATGCAAGTACATCTCTGTAACTATATATATATATATGTCTGTGTTTGTCCCCCTAGCATTGCTTGACAACCGATGCTGGTGTGTTTAGGTCCCCGTCACTTAGCAGCTCGGCAAAAAGAGACCGATAGAATAAGTACTAAAAGGTGGTGCTCCAGCATGGCCGCAGTCAAATGACTGAAACAAGTAAAAGAGTAAAAGAGTAAAGAGTATATTGGTAAAAACAGTAAGATAACAAAAGAAAGAAAGAGACCTCAATATTATGTAAATAGAGGAAATCTTTATATATAAAAGTGAGGTTGTGTGTCTGTCTCCTACGATTTAGATTCCTAACTACTCCCACATTTTGCGGTGCAGTTTAACCAAAACCGGGTATCTTATAGTCGTGATTCATATCGAGACCGTCTGGCTATTAGCGTGCGTCTACGATGAGTCTACGATTTAAAAAAAAATTTACCATCAATTTTTCCCATTTTTAATCCATTTTTGACATATATAAGGGAAGTAACTCTCTAAAATTTATTATTAAATCTCAGAACGTAAAAAGCTACAGTAACACCCCTCCCCCTTTGTGGTTAGCCATATTGAGATGGCTATTATACTTTACATCTCTAAAAATGCTTATATAATTATTTCCCTTACAAACCCGAGCAACGCCGGGCGATACTGCTAGTGTTGTTATAAAAAGTGTTTATTTACTAACGTTACACAGTCTATATTCTGAATTCCTATCGATTCAGGTGTTAATGTATTGGATAGTGTTTATAAGAATACTTTATTGAAAACATTTGTTTATAAGTTGTTAGTGACATCGAAGCGCGGTCAAAGTATTTGCAAGTGTGGCAGATAGCCTCATTCAGTGGATCTCAACTGGGGTCCACATGACTCTTGGAGATCCATATAAAATTTTTTTATAAATTATGAGTTATTATGGTTATTCTTCTACAATGCACAAAATTTTCAAGTTAATCTCTTATTATAAAAGGCAGATTTTATCTGCCTCCCTTTGGGAGTTATACAAATCTACAATATAGGATTTCTTCAATTACAATTTACCTAGCAATTTTAAGAGTAGAATGCATCGCGTCATGCCAGGTCCAGTTTTTTAAATTTAAACTCCAATTAAGCAAAATTTACAGAAAACTCACATTCTGGTGTGTGTGTCAAATGCTTTTCTTAGTCTGGTTTACACCACACGCAAACGCACACACACAGTGGGCAGCGAATAAAATGAAAGTAATTCACTTACTGTAGTGAGTGATTCTTTCACTCTGCCTCCCACTTCCTCTTTCCACACATAGACACACAAATATATAAATAAAATTGTAAGCTAATGTGCGTGTGTGTGAGTGTGTGTGTGTGTGTGTGTGTGTGCGCGTGTGTGTGTGTGAGGGTGCGTGTGTGTGTGTGTGTGCGTGTGCGTGAGTGTGTGACAGGAAAGTTTTTTACGACCAATATAAGACCTATATCCAAGTAGCAGAAAGATAAGACAGTAAGGTGTGATTTGAGGGAGATTTGGCTGCTATTTCTACCATGTCTAGCTGCCATGTAGGGGTCTCCCTCATAGGCTCATACATACATATATACATAGATAAGACAGTAAGGTGTGATTTGGGGGAAATTTGGCTGCTATTTCTACCAGGTCTAGCTACCATGTAGAGGTCCCCCTCATTGGCTCATTATATATACATACATAAGACAGTAAGGTGTGATTTGAGGGAGATTTGGCTGCTGTTTCTACCAGGTCTGTTAGGCCTTCTCATGTAAACTCAAGCTTTCTCATGCCTTGAACATAAGACCAAAGCAGAGAATGTATTCTTTTATTCTTCTACTTTTTCCAGCCATTGGTCTGTGGCCATGCTGGGGCAATGCCTTGAAGAATTGTAGTTTAATGAATCAACTCCAGTTTTATTTTTGTAAGCATTGTACTTATTCTATCTGTTTCCTTTGTCAAACCACTAGGTGACAGGGATGTAAACAAACCAACATTCGTTGTCAAGCAGTGGTGGAGGACAATCACAAGCACAGACACGCACACACACACACATACATGCATACACATATACACACATACATACATACATACATATATATATATGTGTGTATATATATATTGCAGCGTGGAAGGTGTTTCTAAGCCATTTAAGAAACACACAAAAACCGTTACATTCACTTCAACATTAAATTTAATTTGCCAAAATATTTTCGTCGCTTTGAGACCGCGACCTGTTCACTGACAAAAATATCGTGCTAACAGGTCGCGGTCTCAAAGCGACGAAAATATTTTGACAAATTAAATTTAAATGTTGAAGTGAATCTAACGGTTTTTGTGTGTTTCTTAAATAGCTTATAAACACCTTCAACGCTGCAACTGTTTTCGTTCCAGCACACGATCTCAGATCAAGTCACTTGCTATGCAAGTACATCTCTGTAACTATATATATATATATGTCTGTGTTTGTCCCCCTAGCATTGCTTGACAACCGATGCTGGTGTGTTTAGGTCCCCGTCACTTAGCAGCTCGGCAAAAAGAGACCGATAGAATAAGTACTAAAAGGTGGTGCTCCAGCATGGCCGCAGTCAAATGACTGAAACAAGTAAAAGAGTAAAAGAGTAAAGAGTATATTGGTAAAAACAGTAAGATAACAAAAGAAAGAAAGAGACCTCAATATTATGTAAATAGAGGAAATCTTTATATGTAAAAGTGAGGTTGTGTGTCTGTCTCCTACGATTTAGATTCCTAACTACTCCCACATTTTGCGGTGCAGTCGTGCAGTCGTGATTCATATCGAGACCGTCTGGCTATTAGCGTGCGTCTACGATGAGTCTACGATTTTAAAAAAATTTACCATCAATTTTTCCCATTTTTAATCCATTTTTGACATATATAAGGGAAGTAACTCTCTAAAATTTATTATTAAATCTCAGAACGTAAAAACCTACAGTAACACCCCTCCCCCTTTGTGGTTAGCCATATTGAGATGGCTATTATACTTTACATCTCTAAAAATGCTTATAGAATTATTTCCCTTACAAACCCGAGCAACGCCGGGCGATACTGCTAGTATATATATAGTTCACAGATGAGATCCAGAGACTCTCTGTAGTGCTCAAAAGATTCAAACTTAGACTTCAGGGGATCATTCCACAAGGTAAAGAAAGACTATCAGAGGGATCAAGTTGAGCAGGTATAGAGGCAATTATGCAGATAAGCAAATTAAACACATGGAATAAAATTTATACAGGCACAGGAGTGGTTGTGTGGTAAGAAACTTGCTTCCCAACCACATGGTTCCAGGTTCAGTCCCTCCATGTGGTACCTTGGGCAAATGTCTTCTACTATAGCCTCAGGCTGACCAAAGCCTTGTGAGTGGATTTAGTAGAATAAGTCGTGGGGTTGATTTGTTTTACTAAAGGTGGTGCTCCAGCATGGCCACAGTCAAATGACTGAAACAAGTAAAAGAATAGAAATTCATCATCTAAAACCTTCCACCTTTTGCTTTCTCTCATTTTTGCATGTAGACATTTTGTATTTGATCTATTTACTATATTTAATATATTTGTTTAGCCGCATACTTGCCTCTATCTCTTTTTTTCCCTTTCATTCTCTGTCCATTTTTTCCCTCTTAATCCTTTCTGATGAAGAGCATATGCTTGAAACACAAAAGACTTTCCCATTTTTCCTGAGCATTAAACTAATACACCTGCTTATTGTTCCTACACCTGTCTTCATCTTTTGCTTTCTGTAAATATCAGATATGTGTGTGAGTATATATATATATATATATATATATATATATACGTACAAATAAAATTATTTTATTTTAACGCAGAGTTGCTGTTAGAACAGCAGAAATACTGGGTAAATTCCCCTTACAAGGCACAAAAATTTGTCAACAACCAGCCATGGGACTCGAGCCCTTATCCCTCAAAGACTCCAACTGAGTGCTTTACCACTAAGCTAAACTGCTTGTTGATTAATAAATGTAAACAAACTTTTTTTTCCTAGAAGTATTGAAATATTTGTTTACTTTTATACACATGGTTGTTCTATAAAGCTAAAGTATTTAGTGTCTAATTAATCAGATGAATTTGTCAGTGGGCAATTTAGCTTAATGATAAAGCACTCAGCTGGAGTCTTTGAGGGATAAGGGTTTGGGTCCCATGGGTGGTTGTTGACAAATTTTTCTACCTTGTAAGCTTAATTCACCCAGTATTTCTTCTGTTGTAATGGCAACTCTTGTGTTCAAAAAAATATCATCATCTTATTTGTATCATATAATACACATTTCAATGCTTCAAATAAAAAAACAAATATTTGTTTGTTTACATTTATACACACATGATTGATATATGTATATATATATATATATAAAAATAGATGAGTGTATTTTTACCTTGAAGAGAAGATTGCATTGTTTATACCGTTTATTCTTTTAAATAGTAACAGCGGAATTTTCGAAACGTGTCGAAAGTAAAAATATTTGATTTACACCTGCGTTAAACTCCATGTATTTATTCATATATATAGATCATCTTTTTTGGATTGTGACCATGCTGGGGCACTGCTTTGAATAATTTAGTCAAGAAAATCAACTCAGTACTTATTTTTTCTAAGTGTAGTACTCATTTTATCAGTCTCTTTTTTCCAAACTGTTAAGTTAAATAAACTAACAATGGTTGTCAAGTGATGATGAGGGACAAATGCAAACAGAAACACACATGCACACACACACACGCATGCACACACACACACACACACACACACACACACACACATGCACACACACACACGCATGCACACACACACACACATACATAAATGTAAATATATTTGTGTGTGTATCATCATCAACATCATATAACATTGGTTGGTCAGTTTGATAGGTGTTGATGAGCCAAAGGACTGTGCTATGTTCCGATGTCTGCTTTGTGGCATGGTTTCTGTGACTGGAAGCCTTTCCTTATGCATACTGGCTGCTTTTCACATGGACCCTGTTCAAGTGACGTCACTAAATAACTCTCAAGACAAGTCCTCTGAACTGAGGGTGGGTGGGTATAGTATTGAGGGAGGTGGATTTCTGTCCCGTAATAAGAAGTTAAGGTATGATAGAGAGAGAGAGAAATAAGTGTTTTGCTGTTAGTAAAGGAGAGAAGTTTGTGAAGAGGTGTCAAGGTGTATGTTTAAGTTACAGGAATGGGGAACAGGAAAGTGGTCCAGAGGATTAGACAGGGTGATTGGGTTTGCAAGAGCATGAATGGAGATGGGGACAGTGGAAAATGCAGTGAATGAGGAGCAGAGGTGTGGTCAGTGGTGGAGGGGAAAAAATGGAGGAAATAGGATTGGGATAAGTAGCAGCATAAATGGATGTGGAGTGTGGGTGGTAGGTGAGAGATGGTAGGTGCCAGAGACAAGGTGAGAGGTAGAAAGGGGTGGAAATAGTGGGAGATGAACATCAGTAGTGGGGGCTGCCATTGATGGAATGAGAGGGTGTGAAGGAGAAGACTGGAAGTGAAAGGGGCATTTAACAGAAAATATAATGGTAAGTAAGAGATGATATTGAGGATGCAAGAAACAGAGTAAATGGTGTTGGGGAGGGTGAGTGGGAGCACAAAATGGTGGAGGATGAAATATGTTCTGTTTTGCTCTAGTCAGAAGAGTGATGTTAGAGTGGGTATTTAGATGTGTTGTAGGGAAGAGACAGGTTTAGGACGGATTGGGTGCTGAGGCTATAGGCATAAGGGATTTGATTTTGGGCTTTCATTTATGCTGAGATGGAGAGGTCTTCTCGGGCACAGCAAATCACCAGTCATCTCAATCCTTTGTCATCTCCACTGTCAAACTCAACATCTGGAGAATAGTGTTCTCATGAATTTAACACGCAAGTGGCTGAGCACTCCACAGACACATGTACCCTTAACCCTTTCGTTACTATATTTCTGACCATAATACACCCCTTATGTGTTTCAATTAATTTCTAACGTAATCATAAATTTAGTCTGGTTTCATTAAACAACTATAACTTTTTTATTCATCAATATATTAATGTGATTTTTGGAAGATAATTTAATGAAATGTTCTCAACCAATTCTATACTATAATTTTTGTCACAAAGTGACTCTAATTGCAGGTAGATACAGGTAAATTCAACAAAATATAAAATTATTAAAATTTTGTTCAAACATCGCTATAGAAAATGGGTTATTAGCAAATATTCAATTGGGTATACAAAATTTTACGATAGAATTTGTTATTCTGGGTAACTTTCTGATACCCATAATAATATTTATGGCAAAATAGTCTTAATTTCATTTAAGGTTATGGGAAACCACTAACTATCGTTTTGTTTACATTTAGCGTAACAGTTCGTTTCCGCCGTAATGATTTCAAATAGGCTCATTCGAAAAAGTAAAAAGAAATAGTCTAAGGCTTTACTCTTCTGGGAAAGTCTGTGGCTTGGTCCAGTTTCTTCAGAAAAATCACCGAAAGAAACAGTTTTTAAATTTTCACTCCATTCAGGTGCCAATTCATTTTCTTTATCGCTGTCGGAACTCTCGGATTCACTGTTTTCACTTTCGGAAAATGAAACATCAGATTCATTATCAAATACCACATGCTTTTTTTTTCAGTCATAGAGTTAGATTTATGAAGGTCTTCAGTAGAAAATGCTTCGAATTCTGACTCGCTGCTTGATATAATGAAATTCGTATCCATTTTTTGTCAGAATTACAAATTTTGAAAACACAATAGGAACAAATTTTGGAAAAAAATCTCCCAAAATTCACGGAATTAAAATTACACTTCGATTTTTGTACAAAACTGTAGTTGAACTCTTTACGAAGTATAATACGTGTTTTCACGAATGTACTAAAGAGATTTGCTCTGATATTCTCATTTAAATATGAATAGGTAAATTCGGGTGGTTTTGGGCGGCTTGGTCACATTAACCAAAATTTTTTTCGGGCGGTTTGGTAACGAAAGGGTTAATGTAGTTCTCAAGGAGATTCAGTCTGACACAGAATGTGACAAGATCAGACATTTGGATTACAGATACAACTCATTTTTGCCAGCTGAGTGGACTGGAGCATCATGAAGTGAAGTGTCTTGCTCAAGGACATAACGTGCCGCAGGGAATTGAACTCACGATCTAATGATTGTGAACCAATTACTCCAACCACTAAGCCATGTGCCTTCACTACTGTATATATATATATATGTGTGACCTCGTGTGTACCGTTGGCGATTTTTTTCCCTCTGTCTTCCTTTCTCAGGATCTTTCCTTCTCCTATGTTTCCGACGAAGAGCTCCGCTCGAAACGTTAAACCCTCCTTCTTCCCTTCTTTCCTGAGCGTCCAATAATACTATATTTGTTCCACATCCTCGCGTTGTTGTGTTTTTTTGTGTTTTCTTGTTTGGATTAACTATATATATAAATATATATTTCTACAGTAAGACAACAGCAGAACAATAATAAAAAAGATAAAATACAATAAAAAGTAGTAGATTACAAGGAGGTTTAATTTTCTGTAATAGATTTCTGAATATAAAGGAAGGACTGAGCCAGGTCTGGAGTAATGGGAGCATGACAAAGAGATTCTAAACAATTAGCCGATTAATTGATTGATCAAGCAGTTAATTGATTAAGTAGTTGAATAAACAATTAAATTAACTAGTATTAATGGGTGTGTTTCTTATTAGAAATCCACCCCAAAAAAAAAGATACAGCATCTGTTTCAACACATGATTCCACATTTTAAGAATCTTGCAAGTCAAATACAAATATCGAGAGAGAGAGAGTGAGAGTGTGTGTGTGTGAGAGAGATCCAACAGTGAATGCCTTTAGATTGTAGTTCGACCACTTAGAAATAGCTGCAAATAATACCTTATTATCTCAAATAATACCTTACTATCTGAAGTCGGTAAAGAAAAACATGGTATACACAATATTGTGACTTTGAACTGTATGTATATATTGGATCAAGTCTGACTTAGAACTGAATATCTCTTTCTCACATACACACACAAGCACACACACTCTCTCCCTCTCTCTCTCTCATACACACACACTTCTGCCAAGCTCATGAGAAGCAGTAATTGGAGTAGATGGTGAATATGCTCCGGAATAATCAATTCAAGATGTTTTGGTTACATGTTGTTATTGTTTTTGTTGAATAAACTTTGTTGAAAAAAAGCTACAATAATTATGCACCCCCCCCCATATTACCTGCTGTTTTGTCTTCTAATTAGCTTCAAGAAAAACAGTTAAAATCTGGATCCTTCATCAAACCAATGAAACATAAATTTTTGTTTATGTTTATGTAATTGTATTTTTGTTTTTTAATATATTTATATTATTTGTCTAGATGAGTTTTTGTTTACTTTTAGTTTTGATTATTTATTTCTATATTTTTATGTTTGCTTTTTGTTTTATTCCAGATTAAGTTTGGAACTTTGTCTGACTATTTCAATGCAATCTACAAGAAGCATAAAATTGCACCTGGGGATCCTCCCCCAAACATACCTTCACTGTCAGGCGATTTCTTCACCTATGCTGATCGAGATGACCACTACTGGAGTGGCTACTATACCTCGCGCCCCTTCCAGAAGGTTCTTGACCGAGAGATGGAACACCAGCTGCGGTAAGCCGAATACTTGCCATCCAACTGGTTATAATTGGTTGTTGATGTTTAGTCCAAGGTCAAATGAATCAAGCAAACCTAGGACCAAAGGCATTAATGGCTATGACCATTTCATCCCTTAACCCTTTAGCATTCAGATTGCTCTGTCAAATGTAATGCTTATTTATTTACATTGAGTTGAATTAATCATGTAGCTTTGAGAGTTCAATGATGCAGTTATTCATTTTTAGAATGACATTGTAGGGTTGGTGTGAGAAGCCAAATCTGACCAATTAGAATGTAAAACAAATATTTGCACTGGATATGATTGGCTCAAATACTAAAGGGTTAACAAGATACAGAATTTATGTAATTTATTGTGTCCTTGCTTTTTTTAAGATTGTAAAATGTAAGTTGAGGGAGATTTAGCTTTAGCCCTTCAAAAGTCCATATACAGGATTCTCATTGACTCATCATCTGACCAGTTGTAACTAGCTGTTGGTGTTTAGCCACAGTTCAGTCTTTATTGAGCAGACCTTTGACCAAATGCACTCTATAAATGACTTTCTCATCATTTTGATATACCTTTTACTTTTTTAAGAAAGTTGTGTTTGCGTCAAAGGAGATTTGGCTGCTATTTCTATTAGTTCCAACTACCTTTTTTGGCAATTGTAGACATGCATAAGACAGTAGGTTTGATTTGAGGGAGCTTTGACTACCTTTTCTATCAAGTCATTTTATCTCCCTGGGTTGTTTAAATGTACATATATGTATACATAAGACAAAAGGGTGTGATTTGAGAGATTTTTGGCATACATTGTGTCAGTTTTAGCAACTGTTTAGTGATCTACTTCATACATGTATATGGACATTATTTCAACATTTCTTCCAACATACAATTGCACATCAAGGATCTTGCAAACAAATACAAAAATTGTGTGTGTGTGTGTGTGTGTAAATATATATGTGTGTATGTATGTATATATATGTATGTGTGTGTATGTGTATATATATATATATATATATAGAATATGGGGTTCACTTGTGATCTAAACAAATAAACAAATAGGTATGCTGAGTAAATGATGTAATAGATTATCAGGGTTCCAAGCACGTAACCATTTTACATTGTTGATTTAGCAGATATATATTTGTGAAAGAGACAACGAATGCTGAGGCACAACAAGCATCTCAAGTCATATACATTATTTTATATTATTCTGAAATTAGTTGAGGTGTTACAGCTGTTTCTGGATATCCCAAGTGGTAGGCAAGTGATGCTGAATGTGGGGTACTCTGTCATCAGAGACAAGTAGAGAACATAGGAAAGATCTAGACACGGAAATATTCAGATAAAATCTAGACATGGAAAATTTGCAGATAATAAGCAATGAAATAGAAATAGAGAGTAAGGAAATAAAGATCTTTCATATGTTCTTTACTTGTCTCTGATGATGGAATGCCCCATATTCAGGCATACTCACCTATCATTTGGGACATCTCAGAAACATCTGTAAGACCTCAACTAATTCAAGAATAATATAAAATAATGTATATGACTTGAGATGCTTGATATGCCTCTGCATTTGTTGTCTTCTGATCGATACCTTTGGCAATGTGCTCTGCTTAAGAGGATTCATCAAGCCAAGTGCACCTGTACTGGTGGCACATAAAAAATTCAACCTTTGAACATTGGGCTTCACAGAGGCAAAGTGGCTGAGTTCCTTTTGAGTATTGGGCTTCTTGGAGGCAAAGTGGCTGAGTTCCTTTTGAGTATTGGGCTTCTTGGAGGCAAAGTGGCTGAGTTCCTTTCAAGCTTTGGGCCACATGCAGGCAAAGTGGCTGAGTTCCTTTCAAGCTTTGGGCCACATGCAGGCAAAGTGGCTGAGTTCCTTTCAAGCTTTGGGCCACATGCAGGCAAAGTGGCTGAGTTCCTTTTGAGTGTTGGGCCTCATGGAGGCACTGACCAAAACCTTTGGCATTATGTTGTGCTTGAAAAGAAGATCCATCAAACTGAGCAAAATCGCAGTTGTGGCAGATACCGGTGTCATGCAAATGGTACCTATGCCAGTGGTGAAAGCACCCATTATGCTCTCAGAGTGGTTGATGTTAGGAAAGGCATCCAGCCATAGAAAACCATACCAAATCAGACTGGAGCCTGGCACAGTCTTCCAGTATGCCAGCCCAGTCAAACCATCCAACCATGCCAGCATGGACAACAGACGTTAAATGATGATGATGATGTATATACAGGGTGTTTGGGCTAATTTGGCAGTTTGCATATAAGGAAAAGAAAACAATATCCCCATCCAAAGATAAAGATATTCTAAAGAAAATCAAAGTACATTATGGCTAGGAAGTAACATTTTACCCAAATTAGCTACCTGCAGCTTCTGTCACAGCCTCTAGATAACTCTGGAACCTCGCACATGCATTCCTTATTGTGTCCTTGAAAGATCTTTGAAAACCTCTTTGATCTTGGCCCAAGCTCGGGCCAGGTGTTGCAGACAGAGTGGTAGATGCCTTTCTCAATGACACCTCATACATAATAATCCTTAGGATTACAACTGGAGAAATTCAGAGGCCAAAAAGTGGGGCCGGTGAAGCCATACAAATTCTCCAACAGCCACTTCTGACTTTTTCCAGAGTCAAGGCAAGGAGCTGAATCCTACTGCCACACACATGCCTTTCAGCAGCAGTCCCCTACAGCCAGAGTTTGACTACAGTCTCAGCAGCTTCACATAGCTGTCTAAATTAATCCTAATCCCCTGTTCCCCAGTTGCTGGATGAAATTCAACATGCGGACATGTCACAATGCCTACTGTGTCCTTCCTGCTCACTTTGTAGCTTTTGCTGCAGCTGTCCATGCCATATCTCATAGCCTATGAAGTGTTCACAGAGCATTGGACAGAGTCAGGATGTTGGCATTTTGACACCCAGCATCAATCATCATCAGTCCTCCATCTCAACTAACTTTTCTCACCTCTTTAATCTTTATGCTCACCAACACTGTCCACCAACACATCAAGCTAACAAAAAAAGAACCACTTTTCACACACTTTACCTCAGCAAACCAAACCACATCTCTTCACTTCCTCCCATTTCCTATGTTATGCTTATCTCTCACTCCCCAATCCTGTCATCTCCCACTCCCTCTATATACCCAGTTTTCAACAGTCACTGCATTCCCCACCCCACACTCCTTACATTCCTACTCATGCACCTTTGGCAATACCTTACCATTTATATTCTGAACCCCATACCTTGACGGTATGCCATAGCACTTCACCACCATCTATCTCTCTCTTGCTCTGTTTCTACCATCCCATCTATATTCTGATTCCACTTCCTTCTCAGTATGCCCTGGCACTTCTCCACCATCTCTCCTCTGCTCTCTCTCTCTTTCTCTCTCCCTCTCACTGGTTAACCATGTATCTCCTCTACAGCCACACACCTGTTTCTGTCCTCATTCTTGATCACTTCCCACCTCTGGCCAAGTAACCATGTATCTCTTTAGCAAGTCACCTCTTTCTATCTCTCTTTCACACTCTAACCTTTCATAATCTGGCACAAGATCACCCCCCTCCAATGCTCTCTCCCCTCTCAAAAGATCTTTGTCTTGCAAGTTACTTGATGCCCATACCAATGCTGATACCATGTAAAAAGCATCCAGTATATATTGTAAAGTGGTTGGCATTTGGAAGGGCATCCAGCTGTAAAAATCATGCCAGAACTGACCTCGCCTATGCTGGTGCCATGTAGAAAGCTCTCAGTCCACTCTCTGGGATGATTGGTGTTAGGAAGGGCATCTAGTCATATAAACCATGCAAAAACAGAGACTGAAGCTTGGTGCAGTCTTCCGTCCAGCCAGTTTCTCTCAAACCATCCAACACATGCCAGCATGGAAAGGATGATGATGATGATAATATTCCTTTAAAAAATGAGACATAAAAATAAGGAAAGTTAGCCCAAACCCTCTGTATATATATCTTTACCTCTAACGATATATTGAAAAATAATTTGTAGATGATGTTGAAACTATTAGCAACTTCAACATTTTCATGAGCTAGAATTACCCTGGAAATGGCTTTTTTTGTCTGTATGAAAACACTAAGAACATTCTCTCTTACTCTCTATTCCTAAATTACCAACATTCTAAAAAGTAAAAATAAAAAAAACACTCCATGAATTTCATTCAGGCTGTAGGTTGTAATTTCAGGGAGATTGGCTGCTATTTCTAGCATATTTAGCTACCATTTAGAGGTTTCCCCTGTTAGCTCGTACATACATACTTAAGATCAAAGGGTGTGATTTGAGGAAGATTTGACTGCTATTTCTAGCAGTTCAAGTGACTGTAGAGTAAGAGTTCTCAACCATTTTTTACCTGTGGACACATTTGATTACTATTTTATTCTGGTGGACCCCCATAGCCATTCAAAGTTTTGTTTTTCACACATTGACTTGTGTCGGTTGAACTACGTAAAATGTTAGAGAAAGAAACCTAACTGTTTCTGCAATACTTACCAATACATATATCTAAAGCAAAATTCTTTCAGGGGCCTTCAAAATACTGTTGTAGATCCCTAATTTACTATTTTGCTGCATGGCCTCTGGTTTTATATGGACCCTGGTTGAGAACCACTGTCTTTATAGCATTTGTAGGTGGTGTGTGCTGTGACATTGCTTTTTTAGTTGCCTTGATTTAGCTTACATTCATGGGATGCATTTTTATGAAATGTCAGGTGTCAGGCATGTGCTTTATATCTTGTATTGTGTCTGTTATACAGGAGCGCTGAGATCCTTTTCTTTCTGGTCAGTCGGTATCTTAAGATACATGATGGCATCAAATTCCCTCTCATAGAGTTCATGCAGAGTCTGGTTAATGCTCGACGGAACATTGCACTGTTTCAGCACCATGATGGTATTACGGGGACTTCCAAGGACGTCGTAGTTGACGACTATATTGACAGGTTTGTATCATTGTCTGCTTGTTTATTCTGTGCATATATGTATGTGTCTGTATATGTAATATATACTAGGTATATTTAGCCACAGGAGAAGTAGAAAGAAAGAAGTCTGCTGGTGTTCTGCAGCATGAGGACCAGGGACTTGAGGTGTTTGGGATTGCAAGACAGTGTATCAGAGAGAATTGCGATGCTGTAGGAGAGAAGAGTGCATTTGCAGTTAGTTATTCTGCAAAGAAAGAGACTTGGAGATTCCACTATGTGAGGCTGTTAAATGTTGAGAACACATGTGAGAAGAGGAGTCTGTCCAATGTGGATCCAACAGAGGAACCAGCTATCCAAATAGACAGTAGCTTGACTGATAAAGCAATTGAAGATATGAAAGCAAAGAAAGCCCCTAGCCCTTCAGAAATCACTGCTGATATGGCCTAGTTATCTGTAGAGTTAATCAGGTTATCAACAATGGAGTCATACCCAATGGCTGGTGTAGCAGTAACTGCTACAATGGTAAAGGTGACACCTTAGATAGAAACAATTACAGAGGTATCAAATTGGTGGACCAGATGATGAAAGTTACAGGGATGGTCATAGTTCAACTAATTAGGTTCAACTAATAAGAGAGTTAGCTTCGATGAGATGCAGTTTGGTTTTGTACCTGGTAGAAGCACTACTCATGCTATCTTCCTGGTAGGAGAAACATGTAGCCAAGAATAAACCTGTATTTGACTTTTGTTGACATATAGAAAACCTTTGTCAGGGTCCCCTGCTCCCTTATCTACTGGTCAATGCAAAAGCTAGGGATAGATGAGTGTACAATACATGTACAGAATGATGTCAGTAAGGTGAAGGTTGATAATGAGTATAGCAATGAATTTAGTAGGAGTTCACCAAGGATCAGTTCTCATCCCCCTTTTGTTTATCATAATCCACCAAGCAATAACAGAGGGATTTAAGATCCCTTGGGAGCTCCTCTATGCTGATGATCTTGTTTTTATAACTGAATTACTACCCAAACTAGAGAGGAAATTTCAGGTATGGAAGCAAAGTCTGGAATCTAAAGGCCTTAGACAAATCACAAGTCTCTTCAGAGAAATGGCTTTGCTTGGATATGTAAGAAGGGTGTTGGTAAAAACTCCATATGTTGTACTCAGTGCAAGCTTTGGACACATAAGAGCTGTATTGGTGTCACAGGAAGGCTAACAATGAAAGTAGTCTTTGTGTGTGGCAAATGTGCAGGTACAATAAATACTAAGAATGTAAAAGCAGATTGTATTATGCCTGTGTACATACAGCTATGTTACCTGGCAGTGAAACATGGGCTGTGACTGCAGAGGACATGAGAAGGGTTGAAAGGATTGAAGCCAGCATGCTCTGCTGGATGGATAATGTCAGTAAAGGATTTAAGAGAAAAACTAGGTTTCAGGGGCATCAGTTGTAGTGTGAAAGAGGGAAGACTGCACTGATATGATCATGTTATGCATATGGAGGTGGATAGCTGCATAAAGAAGTGATGATTTCTAATCGTGGAAGGAACATATGGAAGGGGCAGACTCAGGAAGATGTGGGGTGAAGTGGTGACGGATCTTCAGATGGCAAGAGACTGAGACCAATATTCTGCAAGAACTTGTTTATCATGTTCTTGCAGAATATTGGAAATGAATGACACTGCTTCTGTGATAGTGACAATCATTTACAGTTATCACACAACACAAAACAAAAGACCCACGCACGTGTGCACACACACATACACACATATATGTACACATACGATGGGCTACTTTCAGCTTCTGTGCATCAAATCTCCTCACAAGATTTTGATCAATCTAAGGCTGTCACATAGCAGGACTGAACCTGCAACCAGTGGTCAGAAAGTAAGCCTCTTTTACGCAACCATGCCTGTGCATCCATATATATATATATATATATATATATATATATATATATATATATATATACACATTACACACACACACACACAGTGCAGATGGTATTTGAGGACAGATTTATGCTTTTTAAAAAACACTTATATAATAACAGAAAGAAACTGTATTTTTAGAAAAATAACATAAACATAAATCTAAATTATTATTTTAATAATTTCATTCAATAAAACCACCATAAGCATCAATAACTGCCTCTACATGGGGTCGAAATCATTTACAATCTCAGATTAAATTGTCCTTGTTCATATTGAACGACTCGAACTATGGTGGCTTTCAAAGAATCTTTAGTGCTATGGGGGTGTTCATTGACATTTTTCTCGACAATGCTCCATACAAAGTAATCCAGTGGATTGAGATCTTTAGAGATATAAGGCCTTCCATTGTAAACACTGTTGATCCAAAGCTTAACAACTTTATCCAGAACCTCAATATATACAGCAGTATTCATCCTAAGGCCTTGTAGAAAAAAGTGAGGAGGCATCACATGTCCTTCATTGTTAACAGCATCCAAAAACATGACACTTGCAGGAAGTTTTGTATGCATTACTCTTGGAACCTCAGAAGTGTCTGTACATAGCCACCTGTTATCTGTTAGTTTTCTGGTCCTGGTCAAAGTTTTCTCATCTGAGAAAAACCAAATCATACCATCTTCTGATGGATATTTAAGCTTGTTCAAAAATCTTTTGATTCTGATTAAGCAGTTTTCTTTTGATTTTTCTGACATTAATTGACCTCTCCTCATCATGTAAGATTTGTATCAGATACCTTCACGCACAACATTTCTGATTATTTTTCTGACACAGAAAATTTTTTTTGCAATTGACCTCATTGATTTTCCTGGATTGTTTTCAATGTTTTGCTTAACTTCTTGAATAAATTCAGGTGTCCTGATAGAATCAGAATGTGTGGAATGTTTTTTTATGTTTTGATACAGGTAATACGCTTCCTCTAACTCCTACCAAATCTTGTAGACAAAAGATCTTGCAACTTTCAGAAAACAAGAAATTTCTAAATCACCATGTTTAGCCTCCAAAGCCACCATCACAGCTTGCCATGATTGTTTTCGATTGATCTTATTGTAGACAATCCATTTTTCATCACCTGTGATGATTTGTTTCAAAAACAGGTCGATTTCATTGTGTTTTAAATACATATCGCAAATGTTGATTCATTGTGTTGAGTGAATCTCATTCAATTTCTGTGGAACCCAAATGTCAAGCTTCTTAACAAGTCCGAGACATTTTAAATGATTTTCAATTGTTATGTATGATACATTTAACCTCTCTGCAATCTCTCACACAGTTATATGGCAATTAAATTAAATTATAGCTTTGATACGGTCATCATCAACTTCTGTAGGTTGACCAAAACATTGGTTACCTTTGAGTGAAAAATCTCCAGAATGGAATTTTTAAAACCATTTCTGACATCTGCATTCTGTTAAGCAATCAACACCATAAACTTCACATATCTCTTTGTGAACCTCAGCAACTTTCTTGCCTTTACCAAAATAATAAGAAAGCAAAATATGTCAAAAATGTTCATTATCATCATCATTCAACATCCACTCTCCATGCTGGCATCGTTTAGACCGTTTGACTGGAACTGATGAGCTGGAGAGCTGCACCAAGTTCCAGTCTGATTTGGCTTGGTTTCTACTGTTGGATGCCCTTCCCAACATGAGCCACTCCAGGAGTGTAATGGATACTTTTACGTGCAACCATGACTACAATTCATGGGTGCCGTTTGCATGGCACCAGTAACGAAAACTCACAGGTGCCATTTACATGGCACTGCCAATGAGAACGATTCCTGGATACCAATTTTCAGGACTTAATCAATGACCATGACTATGATACACAGATGCCATGAATGACCATGACCTCAATGCATTGGGTGTTATTTACATGGCACTAGCATAGCCACAACTATGATTTTACTTGACCTGACGAGTCCTCTTACACACAGCATATTGCCAGAGCTCTCAGTCACTTGTCATCATCTCCATGAAGCCCAACATTTGAAGACCATGCTTCACCACCTCATTCCATGTCTTCCTGGTCTACCTCTTCCACAGGTTCCCTTCACAGTTAGAGATTGGCACTTCTTTACACAGTTGTCCTCATCCAGATGCATCATATGACTATATAAATGCAGTTGTCTCCCTTGCACATCACATCTGATGCCTCTTATGCCCAGCTTTTCTCTCAAGATGCTTACACTCTGTCATACATGCACACTGACTTTGCACATCCAGCAAAGCATACCCTGCTTCATTTCTTTCAAGATTACACATGTCCTTGGTAGTCATAGCCTGTGTTTTACTGCCATGTAGCACAACTGTTCAAACACAGGCATCATACAGTCTGCCTTTCACTCTGAGGGCGAGGCCCTTTGGTACCAACAGAGATAGGAACACTCCGAACTTTGCCCATCCTATTGTTATTCTTATAGCTATTCTCTTGGAGCATCCACCTCCACTTACCTGCCTGGCATTTGATGGCATCTATTTTCTGTGCATTTGTGGTGTTTATTGTACCCGTACACCTTACACACACAAAAACTATTTTCCAAGTTAACTTCCTCTGATATTGCTGCACCTCTTATGTATCTATAGCTCACACTGGGTACATCTTATTGAGTTTCTACCTATGCCTTTTCTACAGATTGAGCAGGGCTATCTACCTTAGGGGATTTGTGATTTGTCTGCTTTCTGGTGAGAATGTAGTCAATCTGGCTTTATAGGTTATCAAGTGACTTGCTGGCTTTCTGATGTTGCAGATCATTAGGTCATTTGTGTGACAGAATTTCAGCAGCTTTATATACTTCTCATTTTGGGAACCAATTCCATGTCCCTCATGCACCCCATGGAGGATATCTGGGTGCCGCTTATGTGTGTGTATATATATATATATATTGGTAAAAACGGTAAGATAACAAAAGAAAGAAAGAGACCTCAATATTATGTAAATAGAGGAAATTTATCTGTAAAATAATATGTGACAATTATTCAATAGCCAAGATAAAACTCTGAGTTTCGGATGCAGAGGTGGAAATCCACACCACCATCTCTTCGGTTATCTGGAGATGGCCAGATAACCGAAGAGATGGTGGTGTGGATTTCCACCTCGGCATCCGAAACTCAGAGTTTTATCTTGGCTACCGAATAATTGTCACATATTATTTTACAGATATATATATATACACACACACACACACACGCGTGTGCGCAAACATGGCTACATGGTTAAGAATCTTGCTTCCTAAACATGTGGTCTTATCTAGGGTTCAGTCCCACTGTGCAGCACCTTGAGCAAGTATCTCTTATTATAGCTAAACCCTTGTGAATGGATTTGATATATGGAAACTGAAAGTAGCCTGCTGTATATATGTATGTATTTGTGTATGTGACATCATGTGATGGTTGTGAACCAACGTCTATAAAACATATGCCTGGCCATGGGTAAACATCATGCTAGAAAACAAGTGAGTGTTGATAACAGGAAAGGTATCGAGCCATAGAAAATCTGCCCCAACAAATTCTGTCTAACCAATGCAAGCATGGAAAAGTGGACATTAAATGACAATGAAGATGCTAATGATGGGATAAATATATATATATATATATATATTATCATCATATCATTGTCATTTAATGTCCACTTTCCATGCTGGCATGGGTTGGATGGTTTGACTGGAACTGGTAAGCTGGAGAGCTGTACCAGGCTCCAGTTTGGTTTTGACTTGGCTTCTATGCCCTTCCTAACATCCAACCACTCCAAGCAGGATAATGTTTACTCATGGCCAGGCATGAAAAATATCACACATATATACAGCAGGCTTCTATCAGTTTCCATACAGCAAATCCACTCACAAGGGTTTGGCTATAGCAGGGGACACTTGCTCAAGGTGCTACTCAGTGAGACTGAACACTAGACAAGACCACATGTTTGGAAGCAAGCCTCTTAAACATATAGCCATGTTTGTTTGTGTGTGTGTGTGTATATATATATATATATATATATAATAATAATATTAGGGAATATATCCAAATTTACAGGGAAAAAAAATCAGATTTAGGATTAAATCCAATTTTATAGTAAAATATTATAAAATATTATTTGAGACAAAACCACTATTTTGCAAAACAAACAAGGAAAGACTTAATCAATACATAAAATTAATAAATAGTCAAAAAAACCGCCACTACAATCGTTCTTGTCTTGATCGACAATCTTCAGGTGGACTTCCAATAATTCAGTTGTAACTGAATTATTGGAAGTCCACCTGAAGATTGTCGATCAAGACAAGAAACGATTGTAGTGGCGGTTTTTTTGACTATTTATTAAATTTTATGTATTGATTAAGTCTTTCCTTGTTTGTTTTGCAAAATAGTGGTTTTGTCTCAAATAATATTTTATATATATATATATATATATATATTTGGTAGATAAAGCAATTAAGAGTATGAAGACAGCGAAAGCCCCAGGCCCATCAGGAACCACTGCAGAGATGCTCAAAATATCTGGTCATGTCGGCTATAGCCTGGTCACCCTATTGTTAACCAGGTGATACACGAAGGCGTCAGACCCAATGACTGGTGTAGCAGCATAATAGTCAACTGCTACAAAGGAAAAGGTGACGCTTTAGATACAAATAATTACAGAGGTATCAAGTTGTTAGATCAGGTAATGAAAGTTACGGAGAGGGTCATAGCCCAACTAATTAGGAAGAGAGTCAGTATAGATGAGATGCAGTTTGGTTTCGTGCCAGGGAAAAGTACCACTGATGCTATATTCCTGGTAAGACAGCTGCTGGAGAAATACCTAACCAAAGATAAGCTCCTGTACCTGGCTTTCGTTGACATGGAGAAAACCTTTGATAGGGTCTCCCGATCCCTTAGCTGGTGGTCAATGAGGAAACTAGGGATAAGATGAATCGTTAGTGAGAGCTATGCGAGCCATGTATAGGGATGCTGTCAGTAAGGTGAGGATTGGCATTGAATACAGTGAAGAATTCCAGGTAGAGGTAGGGGTCCACCAAGGTTCAGTACTCAGCCCCCTCCTATTTATCATAGACCTCCAGGCAATAACAGAGGAATTCAAGACAGGCTGCCCATGGGAGCTACTCTATGCTGACGACCTTGCTCTAATTGCTGTGTCATTATCAGAACTAGAGAAGTTTCAGGTGTGGAAGCAAGGATTAGCGATCGAAGGGCCTTAGAGTCAACCTAGCTAAAACAAAAGTCCTAATAAGTAGGAAGGCAGACAAACCACAAATCCCTTCAGGTAGATAGCCCTGCTCGATCTGTAGGAAATGTGTAGGTAGAAATTCTATAAGATGTACCCAGTGTAAGCTATGGATACATAAGAGGTGCAGCAATATCAAAGGAAGGCTAGCTAGGAAGATAATTTTGTATATGGCAGATGCTCAGGAGCAATAAACACTGAAAATGTGCAGGGAACATCTGCCAGATTCCAGAGAGAAAAACTAGAAGTAGTTGATAGCTTCCGTTACCTAGGTGACCAAGTCAGTAACTGGAGTAGCTGTTAGAATAAGAATAACCTGGGCTAAGTTCAGAGAGCTCCTACCTCTGCTGGTGACAAAAGGCCTCTTGCTCAGAGTAAAAGATAGACTGTATGACGCATGTGTACAAACAGCCATGATACATGGCAGTGAAACATGGCTGTGACTGCTGAGGATATGCGTAAGCTCGCAAGGAATGAAGCCAGTATGCTCTGATGGATGTGTAACGTCAGTGTTCATACTCGACAGAGTGTAAGTACCTTGAGAGAAAAGTTGAACCTAAGAAGCATTAGATGTAGTGTGCAAGAGAGACGACTATGTTGGTATGGTCATGTGGTGTGAAAGGATGAGGACAGCTGTGTGAAAAAGTGTCACGAGGGAACCTGTGGAAGAGGTAGACCCAGGAAAACCTGGGATGAGGTATTGAAGCACGACCTTCGAACATTAGGCCTCAGTGAGGCAATGACTAGTGACCGAGGCCTTTGGAAATATGCTGTGCTTGAGAACACCCGGCAGGACAAGTGAGTCCATAACCCGTAGCCTATGCCAGTAGTGTAACCAGCCCACTTAGGCGTACCTTTCTTTCATTGGACACTAAACTCTGCTTGCGAAGACCTGTTGAGACAAGTGAAATCAAAATCAAATTCAATGACAGCATCATCCAAGTGTGATCATTACCAGCGTTGCCTTACTGGCATTTGTGCTGGTGGTACGTGAAAACAACATTTGAGCGAGGACGTTGCCTGTGCCTTTCGACTGGCTCCTGCGCAGGTGACACGTAAAAAACATGATTTGAACATGGCCATTGCCAGTACCGCCTGACTGGCCCTTGTGCCGGTGGCATGTAAAAGCATCCACTACACTCACGGAGTGGTTGGCCTTAGGAAGGGCATCCAGCTGTAGAAACTCTGCCAGATCAGATTGGAGCCTGGAGCAGCCATCTGGCTCACCAGTTCCCAGTCAAACTGTCCAACCCATGACAGCATGGAAAGCAGACATTAAACGATGATGATGATGATGATATATATAAAGTGGGAAATTCATGGCAGAGTATTAGTACAGAAGCGAAAAATTATGTGACATGGAATTCAACTCTAAGCGTCCTACACTCTGCATTGGGAGGTTAAAGGCAGGAAAAATATACATATATTGATAACTGAATGTTTATAATTGATGGTGCTATGGACACTGGACTTGTGACTGCTGAAGAAGTGCAGTGATTGTTGTATTGTTGACACAGAAACTTCATGTTCTGTATGTGAGTGTCCATAACTCTATTATTCTCTCTCTCTCTCTATATATATATATATATATCATCATCGTCATCGTTTAATGTCCGTTCTCCATGCTAGCATGGGTTGGACGGTTTGAACGGGATCTGGGAAGCCCGAAGGCTGCACCAGGTTCCAGTCTGATCTGGCAGTGTTTCTGCAGCTGGATGTCCTTCCTAACACCAACCATTCCGTGAGTGTAGTGGGTGCTTTTTACGTGCTACCGGCACAGCTGCCAGGCGAGGCTGGCAATGGCCACAATCGGATTGGTGCTTTTTATGTGCCACCGGCACAAAAGCCAGTCAAGGCGGCACTGGCATCGGCCACGTTTGAATGGTGCTTTTTACGTGCCACCGGCACAGGGATCACAACTACAATTTCCATTGATTTTTGATGCTGGTGTACTTGACTCAATAGGTCTCTTCAAGCACAGGGTCAAAACGGTGTTTCTTTACTTGCCACCTGCACAGGAGTCAGTCCAGCGGTACTGGCAAGTGCTGGGTACCAATCATAGGATTGGTTCAATTTCGATTTCGATTTCGATTCCGATTTCACTTGCCCCAACAGATCTTCACAAGCAGAGTTTAGTGTCCAATGAAGGGAGGTTGGCATGGGTGCCAGTCGTCGGATGAGGTTCGATTTCGAATTCAATTTCGACTTCACTTGCCTCAACAGGTCTTCGCATGTCCAAGGAAGGAAAGGCATGCACAAATGAGCTGGCAAGGGACACAGGATGGACTCACTTGTCCTGCTGGATCTTCTCACGCACAGCATATTTCCAAATGTCTTGGTCACTAGTCATTGCCTCACTGAGGCCTAATGTTTGAAGGTCGTGCTTCACCACCTCGTCCCAGGTTTTCCTGGGTCTACCTCTTCCACAAGTTCCCTCAACTACTAGGGATTGGCACTTTCTCACACACCTATCTTCATCCATTCTCGCCACATGACCATACCAGCGCAAACGTCTCTCTTGCACACCACAACTGATGCTTCTTAGGTCCAACTTTTCTCTCAAGGTACTTACACTCTGTCGAGTATGAACACTGATATTACACCTCCATCGGAGCATACTTGCTTCATTCCTCATGAGCTTACGCATATCCTCAGCAGTCACGGCCCATGTTTCACTGCCATGTAGCATGGCTGTTCATACACATGCGTCATACAGTCTATCTTTTACTCTGAGCGAGAGGCCTTTTGTCACCAGCAGAGGTAAGAGCTCTCTGAACTTTGCCCGGGCTATTCTTACTCTAGCAGTTACACTTTTAACACACCCGCCCCCGCTACTGACTTGGTCACCTAGGTAACGGAAGCTATCAACAATTTATAGTTTTTCTCCCTGGAATGTGGCGGAAGTTGGTCTCTGTGCATTTTCAGTGTTTATTGTTCCTGAGCATCTGCCACATACAAAAACTATCTTCCTAGTTAGCCTTCCTTTGACATTGCTGCACCTCTTATGTGTCCATAGCTTACACTTGGTGCATCTTATAGAGTTTCTACTTATGCCTTTTCTACAGATCGAGCAGGGCCATCTACCTGAAGGCGTTTGTGGTTTGTCTACCTTCCTACTTATTAGGACTTTTGTTTTAGCTAGGTTGACTCTAAGGCCCTTCGATTCTAATCCTTGCTTCCACACCTGAAACTTCTCTTCCAGTGCTGATAGCGACTCAGCAATTAGAGCAAGGTCGTCAGCATAGAGGAGCTCCCAGGGGCATCCTGTCTTGCATTCCTCTGTTATTGCCTGGAGGACTATGATAAATAGGAGGGGGCTGAGGATTGAACCTTGGTGGACTCTTACCTCTACCCGGAATTCTTTAGTATACTCGTTGCCAATCCTCACCTTACTAACCACATCCCTGTACATGGCTTTCACAGCTCTCACTAATCATTCATCTATCCCTAGTTTCCTCATTGACCACCAGATAAGGGATTGGGGGACTCTGTCAAAGGCTTTCTCCATGTCAACGAAAGCCAGGTACAGGAGCTTATCTTTGGTTAGGTATTTCTCCTGCAGCTGTCTTACCAGGAATATAGCATCAGTGGTACTTTTCCCTGGCACGAAACCAAACTGCATCTCATCTAAACTGACTCTCTCTCTAATCAGTTGGGCTATGACCCTCTCCGTAACCTTCATTACCTGATCCAACAGCTTGATACCTCTGTAATTATTTGTATCTAAAGTGTCACCTTTACCTTTGTAGCAGTTGACTATTATGCTGCTACACCAGTCATTGGGTCTGACTCCTTCGTGTATCACCTGGTTAACTATACTGGTGACTAGGCTATAGCCGACACTACTAGATATTTTAAGCATCTCTGCAGTAATTCCTGGTGGGCCTGGGGCTTTCCTTGTCTACATGCTTCTAATTGCCTTAACTACTATGGAACTGTCAACTTGGATAGCTGGTCCCTCTCTTTATCCCATTCATTTTCTTTATTCAGCAACCTTTCATTGTGGTGTCTCCAAACCTCTCTCTTTGCATCCTCATTTAGCGCAAGTGAACCATCATCCATGCGAACACATTTCTCTCCTACCACATCACGATTCTCTCTCACACACTGTCTTGCAACACGAAATACCTCAAGTCTTTCATCCTCACGGTGCAGGACATTGGCAAATTTTTCCTTATCTGGCTAAATAAACCTGTCTCCTAGCTTCCCTTTTGGCTGTCTGATACAATTCCCTGCTACCTCCGTTCTTCCAGTCCTTCCAAGCCTGTTTCTATTGTCTAATAGCCCTGTCAACCACATTGTTCCACCACCACGTTACCTTGGGTCGAGAGGGGACTTTGCACCAGCCACAGATCTGGTCAGTGGCTCTCAGCAGGTTGTCCCGTAGAAACCTCCAATTGTCTTCCACATTATGTGATGCTATATCCCCTTCTATTTCATCGAGGGCTTCGAGTAATACGTTTCTAAATCTCTGCTCATTTGCAGGATCTTTAAGTCTCCAGACCCTTCTCCTCCAGGCTGGTCTTCTTCTGGGCATCCATTCAGCCCCGTTCCTGAAGTCACTAACTACTAATCTATGTTGAGTGGTACATTCTTCGCCTGGGAAGGTTTTGGCATTTATAAGCAGCCCTCTTTCCCTTTTTCTGGCAAGGATATAGTCAATTTGGCTGGTGTGTCTGCTAGAACGATAGGTGACTAGGTGACAGGCAGGTTCCTGAAGTTGGTATTGCAAACCATAAGGTCATTTGCATCGCAGAACTCCAGCAGTCCGGTTCCCTCCTCATTGCGGAAGCCCCCTGCACGTTGTCCAACATGTCCATTGAAATCACCAGCCACAAAGAGAAGGTCTCTGTCGTTCATCAACGACATATATATATATATATATCGATATATATATATATATTATATATATATATATATACTTTATTTTAAGCAGCAAAAAATTCAACAAAATCTGTTACTCTGAGTTTCTCGTTGCCGTTCATCAGACAGTTTTTGCTAGAATATATATATATATATAGATATATATATATATATCGTCAACAATATATATATATATATATATGATGATGATATATATATATATATATTTATATAAATATATAACTAGCAGTATCGCCTGGCGTTGCTCGGGTTTGTAAGGGGAATAACTATATGAGCATATTTAGAGTATAAATGTAAAGTATAATAGCCATCACAATATGGCTAACCACAAAGGGGGGGGGGGTGTTACTGTAGCTTTTTACATTCTGAGATTTAATAATACATTTTTAGAGAGTTACTTCCCTTATATAAACTGAGCGAAAATGCATTAAAAATACGGAAAAATTATGGTAAATTTTTTTTTAAATCGTAGACTCATCGTAGACGCGTACTAATACCCAGAAGGGCTCGATATGAATCACGACTATAAGATACCCGCTTTTGGTTAAACTGCACCGCAAAATGTGGGAGTAGTTAGGAAACTAAATCGTAGGAGACAGACACACAACTTGACTTTTATATATAAAGATATCTAGTCTAGTTGTCATTGTTATTGTTTCACATATCTTTTTCCATGCTGTCATGGGTTTGACTGGAACTGATGATCCAAAAGGCTGCACTGAAGTCTAATGTTTGTTTTGGCAAGGTTTCTACAGTTGCATGTTACACTTCACATAGTATACTGGCTGCTTTTTCTGTGTCACCTGCACTAGTTAGGCTAGAAAGTATTTGCAAGACAAGGCCTCTCAACTCTGTGGGTTATATTACTATGAAAGTATGAGAGACAGGACAGGTGTCTTGCTGAAGAGGTGACTACATAGTCTCCCCTACTGGGAAGATTTTGTGTGTATATGTGTGTACACATATACATAGGTGCACACACACTACCTGAAGGAAGTGCTCCATCATAACTGTAATTCAAAGCCTGGATCCATTACAAGGATAAAGGAATAAGAGAATCTGTCTTTTTAATTTTTCAGGTTGCTGACTGCTATGATGGAGATGAAGAGACTGACAACAGAATCCATCACATTTTTAATGATGAAAGAGAAAAGCAAATACAGCTACTCCAAAGAAAAACCTATGTTTAATGTTGTGAGTTGAATGACTGCTTTTGATTTTCTTTCCTTCCTAAGCACTTCCATGACTGAAAAGAAATCTGGCATGAAAGTAATTACAAAAGATTGTTGATTCAGGATACTGAATGGGAAATAGAGAGTCTGATGCAGTAAATAATAATTGAGGCTACTCCTTTATAAGTATTCATTGGGGGATATTCTTCAATAAATGTTTGGTCAGATCACTTTAAAACAGGAAGTTTGTATCTCAGGAGAAGTGGGAGCTGTGTCAAATTGGTTGATATCAAAAAGAGACTTTGCTTGAAATTTGTTTTTGTCCCTTGCGACACAGTAAAATTTTCGATGCATCATTTTAGGAAAATTGTTGTTTTAAATACTTCTGTGTCATGCATTTTAAAGTGTGATTTGAGGAAGATTTGGTTGCTATTCTCACAAATGTAAATGCTGAGAGTAAATTACAATCTATTTCTTTTTTTTTTTTTAATACAGGATGAAAAAAGGGAGAAGCATTTTTCTATACCAGAACGTTCTGTTTTGAAAATAAGTGATACTCCTCAGTAAGTAACAATTGGTAATACACCTCTATAAATTATAATTGCAGGTACTCTGTAAGGACTGTGTACACTTTGGACAAGTGTCTCCTATTATAGTTTCTGGTTGTCTGAAATGCTTTTGTGAGTAGAATTTGTGTGTCTCTGTGGAAACCTGTATTGTTATAGGTATGTGTATCCACACACACACACTACATACATACA
>NW_021834013.1:32500-51376 GCF_006345805.1 Octopus sinensis | reverse complement strand
TCATCATCATTATCGTCATAGATGTTTCCGTTGTACTTCGTCCCATTTACGTCTTTCCTCTCCTCCACCAACACCACCTCCTCCTCCTCCTCCTCATCATCATCATCATCATCATCATCATCATCATCATTATCATAATCATCGTCATCTTCGTAGTTGTAGTTTACTTGCCGTTTTTCTCGCGGTGGTCGATGGTAGTCCTGGCATTTTGATGTGTCTTTTCTGCATCTTGCCTGAATGCACCTACATACCTACATACATACATTCATACATACATACATACATACATACATACATACATACATACATACATACATACATACATACATACATATATGTTCTCATGTGTATAACATACATAAACACAGGCACACACACACACATACATATACGTGTGTTTTTGTGTGTGGTTGTGTGTATATATTTACATATTTTACGTATATATGCATGTATATGTATAATGTACATACATTGGTGTAAATATATATATATATATATATATATATATATATATATATATATATATATATACATATATGCACATACAGGCAGATAGATAGATAGATAATAGATAGATAGATAGATAGATATAGATAGATAGTCAGAGATATATGTATGTACGTATACATATGCACACACATACACATATGTATACACACATATACACACTTATGCGCAATTATATATATATACATATACATGTATTTGTATGTATGCATGTATGTGAGGGAGAGAGTTCTATAAGAATTCTCGGATGCTCCCATTATGCAACTTTCACTCAGCAGACAGATTTTCCAGTTGCATTTCAGTAACGTATAGCAGATGGTCGATGTACGTAAAGCGAAGTCTTAATCTCGACGTTTTACCTCGAGTAGAATTCCATGACAGCAACTGATCGTACAAGTTTATTTTTGCGTCTCCAACAGTTACAAACAAGCCTTAACCCTTCTGGAAATCGTTTGCCATAAAGATTGTCATTGGATTTCATTCTCTTCCGTTGCATCTGGAATAAATAAAATGACTCTCAATAATCTGATAGTCATAGAACTCTGTTTTTGGGGGATGTGGTTTCATGTTAGTGTCCCTGTATCGGAACCGTACACAAGCATACACTTCTTGCTCGCAGGAATCTAAGTTCCAGGTTTCAAACGAGATGTGATTTTCATATTCTTGTGATTTTGTTAGATACTTGGTTTGATCTATACAGGTATGTAACAATTAATGCGAGATAAGGTAGCGATCTGACAGAATGGTTAGCATGGAGTGGCTGTGGTAAGTAACTTGCTTACCAACCACATTGTTCTGGGTTCAGTTCCACTGAGTAGCATTTGGGCAAGTGTCTTCTACTGTAGCCTCGGGCCGACCAAAAGCTTGTGAGTGGATTTGGTAGACGGAAACTCAAAGAAACCCGTCGTATATATATATATGTTTGTATGTCTGTGTTTGTCCCCATCGCTTGACAACCGTTGCTGGTGTGTTTACGTTCCCGTCACTTAGCAGTTCGGCAAGAGAGACCGATAGAATAAGTCCTAGGCTTACAGAGAATAAGTCCTGGGGTCGATTTCCTCGACTAAAGGCGGTGCACCAGCATGGCCGCAGTCAAATGACTGAAACAAAAAAAAAAGAATAAAAAAGTAAAAGAAATGGTGAACGAAATCCTTTGCGGCATTTTGTCCGTCTTTTATGTGCTGAGTTCAAATTCCGCCGTGGTTAACTTCGCCTTTCAACCTTCCACGGTCGATAAAATAAGAACGAGTTGAACACTGGGATCGATATAATCGATTTACCTTCTTCTCCTGAAATTGCTGGCCTTGTGCCAAAATCTGAGACCAATATTTAATGTGGGATATCTTGGTTCTCTCTTTCGTTTGTCATGACAAGCGCCCACATACTGTGACAGCATATCATTGAAGTGTCACTTGTTGGTATTTCTAGCGGAGCTGGTGACCACGTAACGTTTCTCTCCTTGACTTGTCTTACTTATCGTTGTGATGTTGTAATAGGGTGTAATTTGAAAGACATTTGACTATTGTTTATAACAGATCAAATGACCAAATATTGTTTTTCTCGGTTCCTCTTGCCTATTGTACAGACATTGATAGAGTGTATTCTGAGGGGGCATCTTGCGGTTATCTTTAGCAGTTCCAATGACTACATTGTGGTTCTTTTGATGGTTCGTCCTGTCGATCGTTCAGATGCTGTGATAGTGTGGTATCTGAATGGGCTGTAACTGCTATTTCTAGCGGATACGATGACCAGGCAGGCGCTCCTTCGTTGACCCTTTATTTCATTTATTTATTTATTCATTTTTAACTATCGTTCGCATGTTTTGTACCGAGGAGCAAAATACAGAAGGTAACATTCCCTCTTAGGCGCAGAATAGAATTATTTTTCTTTATTACTATCACCGCCAACACCACCAGCACCAACACCACCACCACCACCATCATAATCATCATAATCATCCTCACCACCACCACCACAACCGCCGTCGTCGACGTCGTTGTCGTCATTGTCGTCAACATCACCATCACCATCATATTATCATCATGATGATCGTCATCATCATCACCATCAACATCACCATCAACATAGTCAACATTTTCATTATCATGATCGTCGTCATCGTCACCCTCACCATCGACATCATCATCATCATCGTCATCGTCGTCGTTGTCGCCACTATCATCAGCTACTCCGTCATCACCATCACCACAATCCCCACCACCACTACCATCACCACCACCAACATCATAGTTCCCTTATGTTTACTTACGTCATGGTTTTCTTTCTCTTTTGCGTTTAAATACCGCTGGAGCGAACTTTAATTTGTACTCAACAGAGTTCAATAAAATCTAGAGCATCGCATCTGCTCTTGCAATTTGGTAACTTGGTGCCAATTAAGAAATCAAAGTTAATATCACACTGTACTCATCTATAAACGAACCATCAAAAATCATCAATAAGATTATTAAATCTAAAATGTCGTATTTATAATGTGGTTTAAATAGCGTGGTGATAGCTCAATTAAGCTTGGTTTGGACTTTAAAAGACTTGAAACTAAAACAATCTTCTTCCCGATCACATGTCGAAAAGTAAAGTTCTATCGCATCTTCTGGGACTTATAGAATCGGTTACACTGCTTACATGGTGTATAAAAGACCGAAGTCGCAACAAACGATCTAAGCAGGATGTCGGTCTGTCTCGGAGTTTACTCCTCTATAGTCAAGGGGCAATGTTAAATGAAGAGTATTGCTCAAGAACATGACACACTGTTCGATCCGGGAGTCGAAACCGCGAGTGAAACGCTCCAACCTCCAGGCACGAAGTTTCACCCCAATCAGGAAGGCCTTGAATATTTTGGATTGCAACAATGGTTAGAAATCAAGACCAGACAATTCAAAAGCATTTATCGACGCAGGATAGAACATTGCAAGAACGGCCGTGGTCAGAGTGAAACAAAGCCCGAAGAGAACCTAAACCGCAATCACCTTCTTTCTGGTCACATGATCTTCCAGTAATTCGGGTTCAGACGACGGTTAGCAATCAACATAACAAGACTAAACACAGTTACAGACACAGGAGAGAATATGTAGCAGACACATCTACGATCCTTCGATATTAGTTTCAACGAAACTCTTCGTTTTTCTGATTTTTATTCCAGCTCTGATGTAACTTAATGAATGGGATGTAACTAAATAAATCAAATCATTCTAAATTTCAGACAAAAATAAACAATATATTTGTTTGTTTGTATTTGTTTTCCACTTTTATTTGTTTTTATTCTCAGTTTATATTTCTGAATTCAATTTCACTTTTAAATTTCGTTGATTTTATTTTATTTTATTTATCGCCAAAATACAAGAAAAAAAAGAAAGATATATAAATTTTTGTTTGACTTATTAACATTTATTTTCTTCCATTTCATTTTTAGTTTTTATGTTGTTTTGTTTTTAATTTTTGTTATTGTTTTTTTTTATATTTCAGCTCTTTTTTTGTATTTTTTTTCTTTTTTTGCTTGTACTTCATTATTGAGATTCGCTTATAAAATACAAACAAACAAATCAACGTGAAAAGTTCGGTCAGTTACTCACACATAGCGTACCACGATGACAAACACGGTGTTTCAGATCTAATCAACATTTAGGCAACACACACACACACACACACACACACACACACACACACACACACACACACGCACGCACGCACATAACAGAACCAATATTCTTCGTTTATCGAATGAATCTGAAATTCAAAAGTCTACAGAGTGTGATATTAACTTTGATTTCCTACACTGGCACCAAGTCATCAATTTGCCAGAGAAGATGCAAATCACTTGGTTGATTCAGGTGACGAAGAATTCTATGACTGCTGTAGATTTTATTCACCTCAGATGAGTACAAATTGAAGTTCACTCCGACAGTACTCGAACGCAAAAACGGAAATGAAGAAAACAATATGTAACTTAACAATCCGATGCTTTTGGTCTGAAGAAGAAGAAGAGAAGAAGAAGAAGAAGGAGAAGAAGAAGAAGAAAGAAGAAGAAGAAGAAGAAGAAGAAGAAGGAGAAGAAGAAGAAGAAGAAGAAGAAGGAGAAGAAGAAGGAGAAGAAGAAGAAGAAGGAGAAGAAGAAGGAGAAGAAGAAGAAGAAGAAGAAGAAGAAGAAAAAGGAGAAGAAGGAGAGGAAGGAGAGGAAGAAGAAGAAGGGGAAGGGGAGGAAGAAGAAGAAGAAGAAGAGGAAGGGGAGGAAGAAGTAGAAGAAGGGGAAGGGGAGGAAGAAGAAGAGGAAGGGGAGGAAGAAGAAGAAGGGGAAGAAGAAGGGGAAGGGGAGGAAGAAGAAGAAGAAGAGGAAGGGGAGGAAAGAAAAGAAGAGGAAGAATAAGAAGAGAGAGGGGAAGAAGAAGAAGACTAGGAAGAAGAAGAAAGAATAATAAGAACAATCACCTAACGACGACAATAATAATAATAATAATAATAATAATAATAATTATAATAATAATAATAATAATAATAATAATAATAATAATAAACAAGCAAAACAAAAAACTGTTCTCAGTATTTAAGGAAGCTGACAAATACAAACAAGAAATCATACCACCTAATAAACACAAAGAAGAAGAAGAAGATGATGAAGAAACAACAAAAGCTATAAAACAAATGAAATCCAAACTAAAAATAGAACAGCAACGAGCCATGACAAAACGATGGCAAGAAAAGCCCCTTCATGGTAAATACTGCACTAAACTAAACGCAAAAGAAATAGACAAAGAAAAATCCCAGCAATGGTTGAGAAGCTCAGGACTCAAAGCAGAAACAGAGGGATTTTTAATTGCAGCACAAGACCAAGCCTCCCCACCAGAAATTACCAAAACATGTAATGAAAAAATATTACAAGTAACTGCAGAATATGTGGAGATGGACAAGAAACAATAAATCATATTATCTCTAGCTGCCCAGTCCTGGCTAAGAAGGAATATATTCCACAGACATGACAGAGTTGGAACCTACATACATTTGAAGCTATGCCAACATTATGGAATAACAACAGAAAAAAGATGGTATAGGCACACACCAGAAAAGGTCACAGAAAACGAGAAAGCAACCATACTCTGGGATATGCCGATACACACAGATAGAGAAATTAAGGCCAACAGACCGTTTGTCAGAGATCATGAGAAAAAAAAAATGCTTCTAATTGATGTATCAATACCGGCAGATGACAACGTGTCTCTAAAAGAAATGGAGAAACTCTCAAATACAAAGACCTGGAAATAGAGATAACTAGAATGTGGAAACTGAAAACAGAAACAATTCCTATCATAGTAGGTGCATTAGGCATGATAAAAATATTCAGACAAATACATAACAAAACACCAGGACTTACAAACACATATAACATACAGAAAATTGCACTACTAGGCATTGCACACATCCCTACGTAGAACACTTTCCATACAATAACCATCAGAGCATCACAACAAATCACAGCACATACCCAAGGCACACAGAGCTGCGCTCGGTAGTGAAGTGAAAGCACGCTATAAAAATAAACTACTAATAACTAATAATATAATAATAATAATAATAATAATAATAATATATAATATATATAATAATAATATAATAATAATAATAGTAATAGAAATAGTAATAATAATAATAATAATCCCTTCTACTATAGGCACAAGGCCTGAAATTTTGGTGAAGGGGTTTCGTCGATTATATCGACCCACAGTGTTCAACTGGTACTTATTTTATCGAACCTAAAAGGATGAAAGATAAAGTTGACCTCGGTGGAATTGAACTCAAAACATAGAGGACGAAATGTCGCTCAGCAATCTTACCGGCATGCTAGCCACTCTGCTAGCTCGCCGCCTTTCCTTTCACGTCTTGGCACAAGGCCAGCAATTTGAGTGGGGGGGGTAATCAATTCTATCGACCTCCAGCTCAAAGGCAAAGTCCTTGTCGGAATTTGAAATCAGAACGTAAAGACAGATGAAATGCCGCTAAGCAGTTTGCCTGATGTGCTACTGATTCTGCCAGCACGCTGCCGAAATACTCTTTTCTACTTTAGGAACAAGGCCTAAAATTTCGGGAAGGGGCTTAGTCGATTACATCGACCCCAGTATTCAACTGGTACTTATTTTACCGACTGCGAAAGGATGAAAGGCAAAGTCGACTTCGGCGGATTTTGAACTCTGAACGTGAAGACGAACGAAATAGCACTAAGCCTTTCGCTCGGTGTGCTAACGATTCTAGCAGCTCTCCGCCTGCTCGCCTCTCTAATAATAATAACAATAATGATGATGATCATGATGATGATCATGAATGAGGCGTAAGTGAGAAAGAAGAATTAAGATGTTGGCTGGATAGATTACAGGAAGTCTTACGTCAATGTTCCAGGCTCTTAGAGTGCCTAAGGGTGCTCGCATGAAATGTGGCGTGTAAACAGCTTTTTGGAAAATAAAAAGCAATGAGATTGCAAGTGTTAGAAGTGACATGCGTAAATGAATCGTTAGACAGCGAGAAATACGCAGCGGGGTTCTTCCAGATGACTCACTCTCCCCACACCTCTTCGTCATTAATGCCTACTCAGACAAGTACAATGAGAAATTCTAGACTTGTCTCTGGGTTTACCAAAACCAAAGTGAGAATAAACCACATACTGTACATTGACGACCTCAAACTATATACACAATATGAAAAAGACGTGGATTCTCTGATTGAAACATCAAGAGCATTCAACAAGGACCTTAGAACGTAGTTTGGGGAGAAATAACTGCGCAGTGTTAATTATGAAAAGAGACTGACAGATAAAGTCTGGTGCATAAATTACTGCAAGAAAGGCAGATGGAGAAGCCCTGAAAATTATTGAAACAGTAGAATTCAAGAACAGGGGAAAGAACAGCAGAGCAAGGAGAAGAAAAGAAATGGAATTACATGACCAATTCATGCAACAAACCGAGGATTAGCATATTGGAACACTGTGGAACAGTGAGGATACGAATACCTCGTTGTACAGCATGACGATAGAAATAATAGAAGTAACACAGAAAATCTCTAAAAGGAAGGTGCTCGCAATGAAAATAAACGGAGGAAATATCATTAAAGCAGCAAGTACAAGAGTTATGCCAGCATCAAAATACTGTGATACTTTTCGACAAAGGTCGAGCTACAGAACTTGAATCGAACTAGGAAGTTGCATGCAATGCACGAGGCCCACCGGCTTAAAAGTAATGCCGAAGGAGTCTACCTAGAAAGAAATGGAGGAGGTAGAGGATTACGAAACGCAAAATGTACTGTTTACACTTTGATACTGGATAGTAAAAGCTATGTTATGCCGAGTGAAGAAAGAATAATATTGGAAGCTTGAGTTGCCCAAAGAGTGACAGTTGGAGAATGCAAGAACTGAAAGAAGAAAAACAGAGCCAGCAGATGAGGAATTCCAACCACGTTTCGTGGATCGCTACCTCGACAGCTCCTTTATAGGATCCAGTGGCTAGAAAGGAACCACATCCAGTTTCGGCCCCTACTCCTCTACTGTTTTCGACGTGGCGACCATCCCACCCTACCCCACCCAACAGATACACACTTTCGGAGGTGTCTTCAAATCTAGTGTTGAGTGCGTTTTTTTCTTTCTTCATTTTTTTGTTCGGCGGTTTCTTCGATACAGCGTCAACAAATGTCAGCGGGCGACTGACCATCCTGCAAAATTTCCCTTCAAATGCCCGCCGGTAGGCTCCAACAGCCAGCAGCAGCTGACTGTCACGTAACGCTGTCTAAGCTTCAACAGATCAATGGAGGGGAAGGGCGCTTAGTTTTGGTCCACCTTCCGACAGTGTCGTGTTAGTTTTAGTTCAAGCAGCCAAGCCTTCGAACCAGGAGGAGAGCATGCTATGAACGAGATCGCTACCTTGCCCTACTTTTAAATCAGTAAATCACTTATTGATGGAATTACAAGGCTAATTCATGCAACAAACAGACGACGTTGGAATTAAAGAACATCTAGTATGGCTTGTCTTGCCATCAGTCGGGTGTGATTTGAGGTCGAAAGGACAGCCAAATCTAGCAGATAGCTCGACCATTCTTGAGGATTCCTATTGACTTACTTGAATTTCAGATTTGAATTAATTTCTAAATTAATTTGATTCTTTTCTAATTCCTTTTGTAGAAGAAATTCTTTGATTTTCTGAATTTCGTTTATAGAAGTATTTCATATCAAAAGAAATGATGAAATAAAGGAACATTTTTCCCTAATAAAAAAATTCAAACTATTTTGATGCAACCGACCGTTAGATAATATATTCTATACTTCATAGATAGGGTTTCCAGAAAATATTAGTTTACATTTTATTGATGCATGATATAAATATAGTATATATGATAATAAATATAAGTATACAAAATTTGTATATACGCACACATTATAGTATGTGAAATATCTAGACTTGTATTCACTTTTTATGTTTGTGTACATCTGTGTATAGAGCCGGTGGTTGTGTATCAATATTTGTGTGTGTGATTGTGTGACAGTCACTGTGTGTGTGTGAATGTGTGTGGGGGGTATGTGTTGGGGTGGGTGGGTGTGGGTGTGAGTGTGTGGGTGTGGGGGGGGGAGATGTCTGGTCTATTGTTTTCTCGTGAGATACTTTTTGCATTGGTTTCACTTTTGAAAGAAATGTTTGTATCATTTGGTCCTCACTGAAATTTGGATAATTCAATACAACTGTTGAGTGATTATCGGTTCGGTTAGAGAAAGACATCATACGCACCTGGACTCTTGTAAATAAAAAGAAACACGCACAGTCAGCCATATATATATATATATATATATATATACAGAGAGAGAGAGAGGAGACAGAGGGAGATAGACAGAGAGAAAACTATATAGATAAATGTATAGATAAATATAAACATTATAGATAGATATGTTTATGATATATATATATATATATATATATACATATATATGTATATATATATGTATATATATTATATATATATAATATATATGTGTGTGTGTGTGTGTGTGTTTGCGGGGGTTTATAAAGAATCATATATATATATATACGTGTGTATGCGTGTATATAACGATAAGCATATAGATAGATAGATAGATAGATAGATAGATAGATAGATAGAGAGAGAGAGAGAGAGTGAGAGAGAGAGAGAGAGAGAGGAGAGAGAGAGAGAGAGAGAAGGTATATATTTCACAATGAAACTACACAGACTCTGAAGTTTCGGCTGACTCGCCTTCCTCAGACGTGTTTATTTTTATATATTTGGCTGGGTTTTTTGTTGTTGCTGTTCTTGGCGTTTTTTTCTTCTGGCGGGTAGATGTGATGTGGGTGGACCGCAGAATCAGTTCTCAAGGCGGTTTGATAGAAAGCTATGAAAGCTATTGCAAAAATCTATTCAGTGATTTGCCTGTTTAAAGTTAAATTGTTCATATACGTACAAACTGACATAAAATTATACATACAACTGACATAAAACCAAACATGCTTGTGTGTATGTATATGCATACATACATACACATATATACACGCAAGCGCACGAACGTGTTGATATGGATACTCAAGTCATATGAGCGTATGTATCTATATGTGCAATTCAGACAGAGAAACAGTGAGAGAGATTACAGATGAGTCACAGACAGACATCTTGTTTGTTTTATAAGTGATGTTATGAAATGTCGATGTAACATCCATGGCAAGATACGAAGAGGATGCTACAAAACAGAATGAACAACAACAACAACAAGATAGTTATAATAACTGACACAAGGCCAACAATTCAAATGTCGGCACAAGGCCAGCAATTTCAAGGATGTGGGGAGGAGGCGTCGATTCAAGAGATCTTAGTAAGTGATTGGTCTTCCATTTTTTTTTATCGAAACCGAAAAGTAGAAAGGAGCAACTGACGTCGGTGACATTTGAAGTCAGGACGTAAAGAATCGGAAGAAACCCGACTAAGAAGTTTATACGATGCGACACCACCACCAACAACAATAACAACAGCAACGACGATAATAATCATAGGCTGAAATATCGGCGAGGGAGCAAGGCGAAGTCATCGATCCCAGTGCATAACTAGTACTTATTTTATCGACTTCGGTACGATGCAAGGCAAAGTCGGCCCCGGCAGAATTTGAACTCAGAAGGTAGGGTAAACACAGACGAAGTACCGCTAAGCATTTTGCCTGGCGTACTAACGGCTCTGTCAACTCACCGCTTTAATAATAATAATAATAATAATAATAATAATAATAATAATAATAATAATAATAATAATAATGGTGATAATAATAATAATGATAATAATAATAATAATAAAAAATAATAATAATAATAATAATAATTATAATAATAATAATAATGATGATAATAATAATAATAATAATAATAATAATGGTGATAATAATAATAATGATAATAATATCAACAACAACAACAACAAGCAAAAAGTCAAGGAATGTGAAAAGATAGATAGATAGATAGATAGATAGATAGATAGATAGATAGATAGATAGATAGATAGATAGATAGATACAAGCCCTCTTAAGTACGAAATAGTGCGGCTATGAAAAAGTTGAAGACTGCCAATTATTGTTGGGTCCTTAAGAACAGTATCAGAAGGCATCAAAAGGAATATAAAAGAAATTTGAATACAGTGCCCAGTAGAACTATTACAAAAGCTTTGCCACCTTGGCACAGCCAGAATAATGAGGATAGTATTAGATAGCTGAAAAGAACGAATATCATGGTACCGTAGGCTGTAGGTAGTAAGCCCGCTACGCATGCAAGACTCCAGGAACTCCAACAAAGAAACTTTTGATAAAGAGATTACCAAGATAAAGAGAGGGAAGAGGACTTATTGGATGCGAACACAGTATTAGAGCAGAAGAAACAACATAGCATGGTATGTTAAAGATACCACAGAACCGCTATTTTTAGAAGAAGGAAGATCAGGCTTGTGTAGGATGAAAGATTGCAAAGATAAAACACTATACAAGAAATTGAAAACGAAGGAAACTGGAAATAGGTGGGTAAAGAAAACAATGTATGGTCAATTTCATGAGGATGTTGAAGACAGGCAGATTTAAAACCGGAAACGAAGGCTCTAATCGGAGCTGCCCAAGAGCAAGCACTAAGAACAAACTACATAAAATACAGACTAGACTACACAGCTGAAAGTGATAAGTGCAGAATCTGTGGACAAAACGGTGAAACCGTATGGCATATTGCCAGCCAATGTACGTCACAAGTCCAGAAGAAATATGAGACGCCTCGACATTATAGCCTGGATTGTCCATTGGACACTTTGCAACTCGTATGAACTTGACAGAGCAAAAAATTGGTACAACCACAAACCTGAAGGCATCGTCGAAAATAGAAATACAATGATCCTATGGGATTTTAGGATTCAGTACGACCATGAGATAGAGAATAGGAAACCAGGCATAGTCTTAATTGAGAAAGAAAACAAACTATGCTGGATCATAGATAACAAGGTATGCGACAACAAGGTTTGCGATAAGGAAGAAAGTTGAGAGATATGACAGGTTAGCTTGGGAGGTAAAACAATTGTGGTCGATGAAATAGGTAGCAGTAGTACCAATAATTGTCGGAACCCTGGGAACAGTGAGCAAAAATCTCGAGAAGTACGAGGAACAAATAGGGGCTGCAATAAGGATGGAGCACTTGCAGAAAACAGCACTGCTTGTGACCGCTCGAATACTCCGGAAGGTGCTCGAAAAATAAGAGGTGTTACCTTACTTCACTGGTAGTGAACAACTGACACCGTAGTACATCACCAGCATTAGAAGCTGTGCAAAGGCAATTTAATAATAATAATAATAATAATAATAATAATAATATAATAATAATAATAATAATAATAATAATAATAATAATAATAATAATAATAATAATAATGATAATAATAGAAACAATAAGAAGAGTGCGACTTTTAACAGCCGCACTTCTTATTGTTCTTTTACCACGGGAGGAGTATCATTAATACTTAAATATTGTATAATAATAATAGTAACCATAATAATAATAATAATAACAATAATAATAATAATAATAATAATAATAATAATAATAATAATAATAATAATAATAATAATAATAATAATAATAATAATAATAATAAAGTGGCTCTCATGGCTTCTGATCTTAACTGATTGGAAGTGTTATCATGTACATTGTTTTGTCTTGGTATAAAAGATGGGCTACAGCAAATATTCTGCTCAATACCACAGATTTGCTTGTCAGTTGTTTGACCTTCACCAGTTGAGCATGTCCCTTAGTGGCTGACGATATGTGCATCTCTGATCACGAGCAGAAGTAGTGGGGGAGCATCATAGCCATGTGTTGAGAGAGATTCTTTGGGGTTTGAATAATTCACCTCTGGAAACATGGGTGTTTTTTTCAACATCCTTAAACAACCCTTATTCAGGGACCGTTCGAGCGGGATGGGCTACTTAACCTGAAGAAAATTCTAACTGGGCCCCACCTGCAAGGTCATGTGCTGTTTATCTTGATATGAGATCACCATGTCGCGCACATATGGTTGTGATGCAATCAGACGGGTAGTCATGATGGGTATATTGGGCTTCGTATAGTTTACCCCAGTGTCACTTTGATGGCATGAACTGCTCTCTCACTCAATAATAATAATAATAATAATAATAATAATAATAATAATAATAATAATAATAATAATAATAATAATCAGGCAGTGGCTCTCATGGCTTCTGATCTTAACTGATTGGAAGTGTTATCATGTACATTGTTTTGTCTTGGTATAAAAGATGGGCTACAGCAAATATTCTGCTCAATACCACAGATTTGCTTGTCAGTTGTTTGACCTTAACCAGTTGAGCATGTCCCTTAGTGGCTGACGATATGTGCATCTCTGATCACGAGCAGAAGTAGTGGGGGAGCATCATAGCCATGTGTTGAGAAGGATTCTTGGGGTTTGAATAATTCACCTCTGGAAACATGGGTGTTTCGTTCAACGTCCTTAAACAATCCTTATTCAGGGACCTTTTGAGCGGGATGGGTTACTCGATCTGAAGAAAATTCTAACTGGGCTCCACCTGCAAGGTCATGTGCTGTTTATCTTGATATGAGATCACCATGTCGCGCACATATGGTTGTGATGCATGTGCCTGGTGTACCCTTATCAGACGGGTAGTCATGATGGGTATACTGGGCTTCGTATATTTTACCCCAGTGTCACTTTGATGGCATGCTCTGCTCGCTCACTCAATAATAATAATAATAATCATAGTCATATGTGCCCTGGGAATGATAGCATAAGGGGCTGATTGCTACCTAGTTCAGACACCAGGAAACCCCAAAATGGCAGAAATTCAAAAGATAGTGCCCATATCCTACGTAAAATACTTTCTATGTAATCTCAAGTTTTAAAACAAACAATTGTCTTATGGTTTCTTAAGCATTCTCTAGAACAACACTATGTACAAAACCAAATATATGGCACCCTAGGCATAACACCAACATGAACTTCCAACCTGTTGTCTCTTGAGGTCTCTGGGTGAGATTTGGAGCCAACTTGTACAAATGTAGAGCAAAAGTCAAACATAAAAATAATAATGATAATAATAATAATGATAATAATAACAATATTAATAATAATGATAATAATGAGGAGGAGGAGGATGGCGATAATAATAATAATAATGTTGATGATGATGATGATGATGATGATGATGATGATGATGATGATGATGATGATGATGATGATGATGATGATAATAATGATGATGATGATGATAATAATAATAATAATAATAATAATTATTATTATTACTATTATTGTTATTAAAATAAATAATGATGGTAGTGGTGGTGGTGGCGCTGGTGCTGGTGGTGTTTTTGGTAGTGATGTTCATTGTAATAATAATTGTGACTTCCCTTGATTTCGGTCTCACACTTCTATAGATATATATATATATATATATATATATATATATATATATATATATATGCGTGGTGTGTGTGTGTGTGTGTGTGTATGTGTCTGTGTGTGTATTTTGGGTCTAAGCAAGTGCGTGGATGCGTGCGCGCGCATATGAGGTGAGTAGGATGTTGATGTTCTGTCAAAACTAACGTAATCGATATCAATCAAAACGAAACGCAACAATTTTGGCGTTCGTTGCCGCGGTTCTTATCTTTCCACACCTTGGTGATTAAGACACAGAGAGAGAGAGAGAGAGAGAGAGAGAGAGAGAGAGAGTGAGTGACAGAGACATCACCGCTTATTGGCATCATCTCATCAGCACTTATTGACACTGACCTCATCAAAGACGAAGAAGTATCGGGACACAACAACAACAACAATAACAATAATAATAACAACAACAACAACAACAATGGCACGAATAAAGATAACCACTACCACCATAATCACCACCATCACCACCACCGCCAAAGACAACTACCACTGCCACCGCTACCACCACCACCATCACCGTCAACACGATCACTATCACAATTACCACCACCACTACCACTAAATATCTTCACCACTACAACCACCAACACTTCTACAACCGCTGCCACCATCAATACTACCATCACCACCACCATCAACAACAACAACAAGAGCAACACTATCACCACCATCACCATCAGCACCAACACCACGACGACCACCACCACCACATCACAACAACTACCACAAGAATCACAACCACCAGAACCATTGTTACAAACACAACCACCACCACCACCAGAACCAGTGAAGGGGGAAAATATTACAATAAAGGCAAAAACAAAAATAACAGCAATATTAATTTGTAAACTTATACGAAACATCTGAATCAACAATAAATGCTTCAACGGTAGTAGTAGTAGTAGTAGTAGTAGTAGTAGTAGTAGTAGTAGTAGTAGTAGTAGTAGTAGTAGTAGCAGCAGCAGCAGCAGCAGTAGTAGTAGTAGTAGTATTAGTAGTAGTAGTAGTAGTAGTAGCAGCAGCAGCAGTAGTAGTAGTAGTAGTAGTAGTAGTAGCAGCAGCAGTAGTAGTAGTAGTAGTAGTAGTAACATAGCAGCAGTAGTAATAATAGTAGTAGCAGTAGTAGTAGTAGTCGTAATAGTAGTAGTAGTAGTAGTAGTAGTAGTAGTAGTAGTAGTTGTAGTAGTAGTAGTTGTAGCAGCATTACCAGTGGGTTCAACCCTTAACACCGAAAGCAGTAATAAACAACAAGAGCAGCACGAAAAAACATCTACATCACCATTAACAACAACAACAACAACAACAGTAAACAACCATAAAAGTGACGATAAGAACAACAAAAACAACAACAAAATAACAGCAATAACAAAAAAGTAATAACGAAGATTCTAATTACGTTACGCGAGTAACTATAGACCGTTGCCTGAAAAAGAAAGTGAAAGTAGAACCATAGGAGGTGACCTGACAAACACGTGTTATTTGTTATCTATTATTCGTTGGTCATTGTAAAATGGTTAATCTTTAGTAATCAAATAACTTCCCCATTGGTTTTAACTGTTACACAATGCATACAAATATACACGGCGCTCTTCTTGACTTGGAAACAAAGATCAACTTTTCTTTTCACCCCGGAGAATGTAAATAAATTTTGTGAAATTAATTCATAACTTATTGATATCATCTCCCCTTTTGTTTCAGACGATAACCACTAGGGCTTTGTGTCTTTGTTTTGTTTAGCTCATATATATATATAGATAGATATAGATATAAATATAGATATAGATATATATATATATAGAGAGAGAGAGAGAGAGAGAGAGAGAGAGAGATAGATAGATAGATAGATAGATAGATAGATAGATAGATATAGATATAAATATAGATATAGATATATATGTATACACACACACACATATATATATATGTCTGTCTGTATGTATGTATATATATATATATATATATATATATATATATATCAAATAAGAAGAGACATTTTAATTGATAAAGAATTTTTAACGCACATCTTCACAGTTCACCCCCACCACACACACACACACAATGCTTTGTTGTGCATAAAAGGTTCAACATGGCTATATGGTTAACAATTTGTTTCGAAACCACATAGATTCGAGTTCAGCATCATCTCACGCATCTCAGGCCAGTGTTTTCTAAGCCTGCATTGGCCAATGCCTTATATGCATATATAATTACACATATACATACATACATACACACACATACATACATACATACATACATACATACATACATACATACATACATACATACATACATACATACATACATACACATATACAACACACACACACTCATACGTGTATATATATATATATCGTGAATTGCTCGGCTCGAAATACGGATTAGAAAAACAGCCGACAACTGATGAAGAGTCGTTCCTTGTGTTTCTTGCCTTGTTTTCCATTTGTTTCTTTCATTGCTTGCAAAAGAAAAGCCCTCATTCCATGTCCTCGTACTCCATGTTTTTCGTTCTTTATGTTTTGAGAAGTTCTGTGCCCAAATATGCATATGTATATACGTATACATGTATGTACGTACGTATACGTATGTATATATGCTTATCTATCTATCTGTATATATATATATCGCAACGCACTAAAGATTCTTCCATCTTGCTGCTTCATAATGGTTTCTGTTTTAGGCACAAGGCCAGCAATTTTGAGGAGAGTCAGTAATATTGATCCCAATATTTGTCTGGTACTTTATTTTATCGACATAAATAACAAACTTGGCCTTTGCGGAATTTGAACTCATGATCATCGTTAATTAGAAACATATACCTACTTCAAAGCCTGTAAGTAGCTTCCGGTTCTGCAATTAATAGCACCGAAATTTCACTCATATCAGTCATTAATTTTCTTTAAACTGAAGGACATATTGAATTGTGTGATCATAGGGGTGCTGTATTAAGACTGACTGGACAAGGATTAAACAACAACAAATAAACCAATATGCGCCAATAGAGAGGGATTAACATGCTAGAAGCAGCATCGAAACCTCCCTAAAATACCAACTAACTTTGCTAAGAATGAAGATCGCAAGAGATAAAATAGTACGAGCACATTTGAGGATGAAGGAATATAGTGTGACCGCGAATGAGAAGAGTTTGGCCGTAAGTTTTCTTGAATGAAATCTTGGTTTAACCCAAAAGAACAACCACAGCAATGACAGCGATGACAATGGCGATAACGATGACAATGACGGAGAAACGGCAGACTACGTTGCACTTATGCAGTTCTAGATATATTAAATCGGAATAGAAGATGGGACAGTCATGTCTGGAACGCCTATGATGAAATGCTAAACAAAAACAACTACAGTGTATTTAGTGGCCGGGTTGGATGAGCGATTGAGGAAGAAGCATTTAAAGAAGGAGACAACTAAAAGGAAACGAATGGCCTCGCCGAGGACGTGATAAGGAAATGCCGACTCGCACTTTGTCCGTTTATACCCCCCGGTGGGCCTGAAATGGTCCAGATGAGCACTGGTGCCTAAGGAGGCGGTGGAGAATAGTAGAGAAAAGGAGGCATTGGATTGGGGTACGCTATGAGGCAGTGGATTGGGGGTACACTATGAATTTATTAAATATTATTATAGTATTGTATACAAATTATATAATATTATATTAATTACCAAATGATTCATAATATATATAAAATAGTAAAATCTAAAATATATATTTATACATAAAATAATAGTGGGACGCTGAGGGTATTATGTGACCATGAGGTGGGTGGCCCAAAAAGTTTGAGAACCTCTAGTTTGCACCGTTGACGAAGCATCTCGATATAACCATTTGCTAAGTCCTTCCTTTCTATGAAGTGTAGAAGATTAGAGGAAGAAAGTCTCCATTTGAGGATGAGATTTCAGTTGTTTGATAGCAATTGAATTACTTACCCTTGAATCAACGTGTAAATCGCTGAGTACTACGCAGACACGCGTAACCTTATCGGTAGTTCTCATGCGTGAGGGCGCGTGGCTTAGTGGTTAGGGCATTCGGCTCATGATCGTAAGGTTGTGAGTTCGATTCCCGGCGACGCGTTGTGTCCTTGAGCAAGACACTTTATTTCACGTTGCTCCAGTCCACTCAGCTGGCAAAAATGAGTTGTACTTGTAATTCAAAGGGTCAGCCTTGTCACTCTCTGTGTCACGCTGATTATCCCCGAGAACTACGTTAAGGGTACACGTGTCTGTGGAATGCTCAGCCATTTGCACGTTAATTTCACGAGCAAGCTGTTCCGTTGATCGTATCAGCTGGGACCCTCATTTTAAAGTTCTCATGCAGGATTGAGGCGACAGAGTTTGAATGAGAAGGCTGTATATTTTAAATTACAGGTGTAATCA
>NW_021834013.1:22500-27500 GCF_006345805.1 Octopus sinensis | reverse complement strand
CGTATTCAGTTCACAATCGCAAGGTCGTGAATTCGATTCCCGTCGACGTGTTGTGTCCTTGAACATGACACTTTATTTGATGTTGCTCCAGAGTCCATTCAGCTGATAAAAATGAGTGGTACCTGCAATACAAAATGGCCAGCCTTGTCACATTTTGTGTTACGCTGAATCTCTCCGAGAGTTACATTAAGGGCACGCTTGTCTATAGAGTGCTCAGCCGCATGCACGTTAATTTCACGAGCTGACTGTTACGTGGATCGGATCAGCTGGAACACTCGTTGTCGTAACCGACGGAGTGCCAATGCATAAATTACCTATTTTGTAAGCATGTTCTCGATTGTTGTAGTTATGAAGTCCCAGGGCAGCCCTACACGAATAGATCGAGAGCAATAAGAGAAGCGGTTACTATTTTGGTGTTGTTAGTATTGTTATGCAGCCCCGAGGCGCTCACAATCATTAGTTTATTGCAACGCAGATAATGGACCAAAACACTAGGAGCAGTCCAAAGAATTGGCTGCCAATAATGGTGCTCCAACCTCTCTCTCTCTCTCTCTCCCTCTCTCTGAGAAAAAGAATTGCCCCTCTTCACACATGCACACCGGAGCTATTGCATCATTCTGTATTATAAGAAGTTAAAGTGAGATTTTAAAATTATTTGTGGTAAGTAGCTTTTTTTCCCAACCACATGGTTCCGAGTTCAGTCCCACTGCGTGGTACCTTGGGAATATGTATTCTATCATAGCCACGGGCCGAACAAAACCTTGTAAGTAGATTTGGTCGACGGAAACTAAAAGAAGCCTGTCGTATATATATATGTCTATGTATATATTTGTGTGTCTGTGTTTGTCTCTCCATCATCGTTTGACAGGCAATGTTGGTGTGTTTACGTCCCCGTAACTTAGCGGTTCGGCAAAAGTGACCAATAGAATAAGTACTAGGCTTACAAAAATATGTCCTGAGGTGGACTTATTCGACTAAAAGTGGTGCTCCAGCATGGCCGCAGTTAAATGATTGAAACAAATAAAAGTATAAAAGTATATCTACATATTTGTGTGAATGTATGCATATCTATGTATGCATATCTATATGTATTCGTATGTGCGTGTGTATTATATCCTATTGTATTATATATGTGTAAGCATTCATTCACACAAGCGCACACAAGTATACATAGATATATATACATTCACACTTACATACGCGCCGCCCGCACATACATATATACATTAACGCATACGCGCGCATATATATGCATATACCTACACAGGCACTCTTAGAAATATACTCACAGAAGGGCACATTCATGCACATATACAGACTCATACGCTCGTACACACACACACAGAGGTAGCAGAGCAGCGGTGATGGTGGTGGTGGTGGTGGTGGTGGTGGCGACGGTGTCTGCTGAGTATATTTCGCGCGCGAGCATGCAATTGTGTGTGTGTGTCGAATGATACATGATCGCATTGCATTCCTGCAGCCAATGTAAATAGTTCTTTTAATTAAACGTGATCAGGCGATGTAGGCAGAGTGTATGAAATATTGTTGATCCCTGATATATTTACTTGTTCGGCGGGAGCCCTATAAAGCCCCAACCCACCCCTCTCTCCACTTCCCGCCTTTCAATCCTCTCATTGAAATATTGTGCCTGTCAGAGATTTACCACCCAACCACCCAACCACCTATCCCCACCACCACCTCCATCACAATTTGTTTTTCGCTTTTTCTCCTCTTATTTGTTTGTTTAATCTCCTTTTATTTCTTAGATTTAACAGATCTGATCTTGAAACCATAAACTCTCGATAAACACTCATCGAGAATCCCCCGTCGCAGTCAAACTAGAAATACGCGTGGAAATTGCTTGCAAGAAATGATACCACCTTCTCATCAAACTGCCGTCGATTCAGTCAATATATCAAACAATTGACACTCGATATCCTTTCTGCTTTTGCAATCGTTCATCCAGCTGTCCACGTATTAGAAGAAATGTGTGTGTGTGTGTGTGTATGTGTGTGTGTGTGTGTGTGTGTGTGTGGTTAGGATGGGTTGGGTTATGAGGGATGATGAGGACGGTGATTGCGTATTGCAGTGGTTTGTTCGAGAATACGGTGTGCTACTATATTATACGGTAGTGTGACTGACATGCGAACCCGTGATGTTTCACTTGTACTTCAGTCTACGAAAGCAAAGATAATGACATCCTCGTTTTTGTTGTTGTTGTTGTTGCTGTTGTGATGTGCCCGTATTCTGCTTTCTGTCTTTATTGATATTTTTTTTGTTTTTACTTGTTTTTTTTTGATTTCATGTTCTGTTTTATGCTTATTTTTCTTTCGGTCAGTGTACAATTAACAGAAGCAAATTAATATGAAATCTACCTGATAATGACCAATGTGTATAGGGGGAGGGGCGTGAAGAGTGTGTTCTTCTGTGTGTGACTATGAATATGTGTGTGTATGTATGTTAATGCTAGTGGGCGGTTATCTGCGTTTGTGTGTGAAAGTGCTTGTGTGTGTGTGTTTGTATGACAGAGTGTGCTCCTCTGTGTATGTATGCGTGTGTGTCTGAGTGATAGTGTTAAGATTACCAAATATTGTACACAAATATATAAAGAATTATAGTTCAAATATGTTTGGGCCATATTTGAAATTAAAATGGCTATTTCACTGAAGTTTACGGAGGAGAGACAAAAATCTCTCCATTCTTCGCCAAGAACACCATTGTGGGTTCCAAAAAGAATGCATTCTACGCATGGCAAGCGTCTTAAAGTTTCTATCTATGGGATTCATTTGGTTCGGTGCTAGAGAAGATAGAAGACATTTTGCTAAGGTGGCAATCAGTTGCACTGACCTGAAACCACACGGTATGTCTGTGGAGTAAAATTTCCAAAAACATAACGAAGCCTCTTCGTATGCTGAAAATCATTGTTATTCAACATGGCGGGGAACTGTAAGAATCTTTAGTGCGTCCGCCAAAGTGTTTTCCGGTACTTTTTCGGGATCTTCATTTTCTGGGTTCAAGTGCCACCGAGGTTTTTAAAACCCAGTTAGGAGTTTGTGGGGGAGGGGTTCCCAACCGAACTCACGTTAATAAGCAAATACGAATGGTTTTACTGTGTTTTTAAGGGGAGTGGGACTAACAGACAAATTACTGGAAGACAATTTGAGATGTAAGAAATAATAATATTAATAATAATAATAATAATAATAATTATCATTATCATCACTATTATTATTATTATTATTATTATAATTATTATTATTATTATTATGTAGTGAGAGAGTAGCGCATGCCATCAAAGTGGAACTGGGGCACAAATATACGAAGCCCAGTATACCCATTATGACTACCTGTCTGATAAGGGTACACCAGGCACATGCATCACAACCATATGTGCATGACATGGTGATCTCATATCAAGATAAACTGCAGATACCCTTGTAGGTGGGGCCCAGTAAGAATTTGTTTTGCTCGAGTAGCCCATCCTGCTCAAAACGTCCCTGAATAAGGGTTAATGATGTTGAAAGAGACAGTCATGCTTCCACTGGTGAATTATCCAAGCCCCCAAAGAATTCCACTCAACACATGGCTATGATGCTCCCCCACTAGTTCTGCTCGTGGTCAGAGATGCACATATCGTCACCCACTAAGAGAGAAATGCTCAACTGGTTAAGGTTAAGCAACTGTCAAGCAAATCTGTGGTATTGAGCAGAATATTTGCTGTAGTTCATCTTTTATACCAAGACAAAACAAGTACATGTTTGATAACACTTCCAATCAGTTAAGATGAGAAACCATGAGTATTTTACGTAGGATATGGGCAGTTCTCATGAGCATTATCTTTTGAATTTCTGCCATTTTGAGGTTTCCTGGTACCTGAGCTAGGTAGGAATCAACCCCTTTTGCTATCATTCCTAGGCCACCTATGATAACAGGTATCGTTTTAGTGTTCAGGTTCCACATTTTGCTAATTTCTATTTCAAGATCTTTATACTTGCTCAGTTTTTGGTAGGTCTTCACAGATACATTTAAGCCGATTGGGACACTCATATCATTGTTACTGAGTATAATGCTTTCTTGTTTTCATGCATTGACATTAGTTAAAACATCCGGTCATCAGAGTTTTTCAGGTAAGTGTTTAGGCCAATAATGGTAATCTTCATTGTTAATTCCAGTTGTAAAAGTCGTTCTATATCTACCATAGTGTGGTGAATTCTATGCATTGTGAACAATTTTCGTATTTTTCTGTCAAGATTACATATTCCATAGTTGACCAGTTAATGATATTAAAACTGTAATTCATCCTGTTTCTTGCATTCACCTCCGTCTTGAGTATTGCTCTTACCCTGCGATAACATTCTCTTCTGATCTTCTTCAAATGCCCCTAGGTATTTGTAGCTCTCCGCTGGTTCTAACTCCTTTATCACAATCTGCTGGTCAAGATTAACGTTGGATGTTTCTGTTATTTTTCCTTTGATAAAGGTAGCATTTGCACATTTATCGAGGCCAAATTGCCTCCTGATGTCATCACTGAATTGTTTAACAATCGCCAGTAAGCCCTGTAGTTGTTTCTCATTTTTTTACAAAGTGCTTTAAATAATCCATTGTTGTTGTTGTTGTTGTTGTTGTTGCTGCTGCTGCTGCTGCTGTTATTGTTATTGTTGTTGTTGTTGTTGTTATTGTTTTTAAGCCGGTGACCTGGCAGTATCTTTAGCACGCCGGGAGAAATCCTTAACGGTATTAAAGGCGGCGAGCTGGCAGAAACGTTAGCACGCAGGGCGAAATGCTTTGCGGTATTTCGTCTGCGTTACGTTCTGAGTTCAAATTCCGCCGAGGTCGACTTTGCCTTTCATCCTTTCGGGGTCGATAAATTAAGTACCAGTTACGCACTGGGGTCGATGTAATCGACTTAATACCTATGTCTGTCCTTGTTTGTCCTCTCTGTGTTTAGCCCCTTGTAGGTAGTAAAGAAATAGGTATTTTGTCTGTCGTTAGGTTTTGAG
>NW_021834013.1:0-17500 GCF_006345805.1 Octopus sinensis | reverse complement strand
TGTGTGTCCGTATATATGGATATATATGTGTATATCTGAAGTACAAGTGTGTGCCTGTGCGTATATAAATATGTATGTGCGTATATGAATATGTATGCGAGCTGGCAGAACCGTTAGCACGCCGGACGAAATGCATAGCGATATTTCGTTTGCCGTTACCTTCTGAGTTCAAATTCCGTCGAGGTCGACTTAGGCTTTCATCCTTTCGGGTTCGATTAAATAAGTACGAGATATACACTGGGGTTTATGCAATAGACTTAATCCCTTTGTTTGTCCTTAAATAAATATATATAAATATGTATGTATGTATGTATGTATATGTATATATATATATAAAAGCAATTATGCATAAATTTGTATATAAATATGTATGTGTTTCTGTGACTATATACACATATACATAAATTGCGTGTACCCGGCCTTTGCCATGATAGATCGCTAGCCACTACACATTCTTTATGTTTTCCTTGTTTCTTTCTGTGTTCCTTTCTGTGGAAGAGCGTGGGCTAGACACGTTAAAGACTATTCCACTACCCGAGCGTTATACTAATACATCTGTTTGTTGTCTACACCACCTGTCTTCGTCTTTTGGGGTTTTTTTGTGAATTCTCCCCCATATACATATATATATATATATATATATATATAATTATATATATAATACAAACACCAGAAGTAAAAATGACAGAAGTCTGATTTGTTTCCCAGAAGGTAAGAAACAACTTTGACAAAGATATCGTTTTCTTGCATGTCATGGCCAAGATAACATATAATATTCGCTAAAATACAATAAGAGAGCCAGGTTGAAGTAAGGAAGACGGGATGAGAGAGAGTGAAAGAGAGAATGATATAAAGAGAGAAGAGAGACAAGGAATGGAATAAAGAGTCGTGCATAAATAATGAAGGAAATTTTTGAGACAGATTTAAATTAATTTACTCTTTTACTTGTTTCAGTCATTTGACTGCGGCCATGCTGGAGCACCGCCTTTAGTTGAGCAACTCGACCCCGGGTCTTATTCTTTTTTTTTTGTAAGTCAGTACTTATTCTATCGGTCTCTTTTTGCCGAACCGCTAAGTGACGGGGACGTAAACACACCAGCATCGGTTGTCAAGCAATGCTAGGGGAACAAACACACACACATACATATATATATATATATATATACATATATACGACAGGCTTCTTTCAGTTTCCGTCTATAGTAGAAGACACTTGCCCAAGATGCCACGCAGTGGGACTGAACCCGGAACCATGTGGTTGGTTAGCAAGCTACTTACCACACAGCCACTCCTACTTCATTATTTGAGTTTATTGTATTTTTATCACTAGCAAATACCGGGTAGATGAAACTGCTGATGATGTTAATGTTGTTGATGATGATGATGAAAACGACGATGATGATGATGATGTGTGTGTGTATGAATGCATATACATATACATATTCGCATACATATATTTATATGTACTTCCAGATATGTGACTGTGTGGTAAGTAGCTTGTTTACCAACCACATGGTTCTGGGTTCAGTCCCACTGCGTGACACCTTCTACTATAGTCTCGGGCCGACCAAAGCCTTGTGAGTGGATTTGGTAGACGGAAACTGAAAGAAGCCCGTCGTATATATATATATATATATGTATGTATGTGTGTGTTTTTGTGTGTCTGTGTTTGTCCCCCTAGCATTGCTTGACAACCGATGCTGGTGTGCTTATGTCCCCGTCACTTAGCGGTTCGGCAAAAGAGACCGATAGAAAAAGTACTGGGCTTACAAAGAATAAGTCCCAGGGTCGAGTTGCTCGATTAAAGGCGGTGCTCAAATGACTGGCCGCACTCAAATGACTGAAACAAGTAAAAAAAAATATATACATATACGCATAAATGTGTATATTTGTATATATCTGTGTGTATATATATATGTATATATATGTGTATATATGTGTATATATATGTTTGTATACATAAGTGTGTATATCACTATGTACACAAGTTTACTTAGTATGTAGGCATTTATATAAATGCATATGGAAGTACATATACATAATCATATCTGCGTAATTATATGTATGTACACGTGTTATATATATAGATATATATATATATAATATATATATAAAATATATATATATATATATATATATATATATATATATAATATATACTATATATATATATATATATATATATATATATATATATAGTGTGTGTGTTTGTATATACACATATTATACGTATAGTTATATATATATGTGTATGTATATACGTATATGTTTATATGTATGTATACTTGTATGTACGAGTGTTTGTGGTAGAAATCTTTATCAATGAATATACGTGTGAGTGAGAGAGAGACCATGTGTAAGTCTGTTCTTTTCTGTGTCCATATATGTATGGATTTGTGTGTATGTGTGTGTATGTGTATGAGTGAGTGTGTGTGTGTGTGTGTGTGTGTGTGTGTGTGTGTGTGTGTGTGTGTGTATGTATGTGTGTGTGTGTGTGTGTTTGTGTGTGTGTGTGTTTGCGTATAAGTTCGCCCTGCCACTTTGAAATAACCTTGAGATGTTTCCTAGAAGATAATTTTACTCTATCATTTAGGTGCCATGAAAGCTGTCAATTTTCTCCTGCTCTTCAGAATTACCAATGTTCCGACAAGAAATCAACCGAAGGTTTATTTTACAAACAAGAAACCAACAACGAGTAACAGAATCCCAAGGGAGCTGATGTTTGTTGCAAGGTCTACTTTCTCGCTCGTATTTTTTTATTCTTTTTTTTTTTTTTGCTTTTCTGAGTATTTTCTTTCTGAGTATCTTTTAGCGGAGCATGTGTGTATATGTGTGTGCGGTGGGATTTCTTTGTGTTTCATTTGGAGAGCTCGGGGAGAAGAAATAATATAAAGTAATACGTGAGTGTTAGAACAGATTTATATTTGTGTGTGTGTGTGTAAAAATCTACGGATGTCATTCGAATATTTGTAATATATGTATGTGTTTGCTGCATGTATCTGAAAAGTGACAAACTAAGGTATGCACAAATAACAGACCTACGAATAAACAGCAAGTACACTATTTACTAGAGGTTGTCGAATTTATTACTATTTTTAGTTTATCGATAACTCGCAAACATAGAAGATTAGTTTTACTACAGACGTGCTTTGAATAAAAGAAAAGAAACAGAAAACATTCTATTAATTTCTTCCTGACTGTAATTATTTCATAATTTCATCAATGATTATTAATATGATATTCTCTTTGTAATATATCTAATTAATAATTAACAGGATATTATTATCCTGAAGAGATGCAGCACGGATTTTTGTCAGTGAACAGGTCGCGGATTTTAGCGACGAAATATTTTGACAAATTAAACTTAAATGTTGAAGTGAATCGAACTGCTTTGGTGTGTTTCTTAAATGGCTTACAAACACCTTCCACGCTGCAATTATTATCCTGAAGATTTCTAAGAATTTCGTAACAGGTGAGATATAAAATTATTTATGTGAACTCTATGTATCTTCTTCCTTGTATTCTTTAATTTCAAATGAAAAATTACTTCTCTTGTACAAACGGCCAAAGTCAAAGGATGCCATTTTCTGTTCTTTCCCTAAACAGTATTGTCAATATCAATACAGATTATCATTACTACATAGAATCTGTTCCAAAAAAGCAGTGAGTATAATAGTTGTCACTGTCGTTCGAGGAGGACGGTTCTGCAAGTTGCCCCTGAACAACCTAAGCACATGTTTTGTTTATAGTTATCAAATGTTTGTGTTGCATATCAGCTCACTTCCAGCATTAAATCAACATTGCTTTACAGGTGTACGGTGTGACACATCGCAATATCGAAAGGATCGTGGAACAAAGTGAGATGAACTGTGCACCATCCGATACAGGAATCGAACTCACGATCTCGCGATCCTGGATGCAATACCCTAACAACCAGGCCACGTGCCCTCACACATTAAATACAATAACAGTATATTATATGTGTCGTATTTGTTATAGTGTTATATAATAATATTTACTGTGATAAAGGCGGCGAGCTGGCAGAATCGTTAGCACGCCGGGCAAAATGCTTAGAGGTATTTCATCTGCCGTTACGTTCTGAGTTCAAATTCTGCCTAAGTCGACTTTGCCTTTCATCCTTTCGAGGCCAATTAAATAAGTACCAGTTACGCATTGGGATCGATATAGTCGACTTAATCCGTTTGTCTGCCCTTGTTTGTCCTCTCTGTGTTTAGCCCCTTGTGGGTAGTAAAGAAATAGGTATTTCGTCTGCCGCTACGTTCTTAGTTCAAAATCCGATGTGGTCGCCTTTGCCATTCATGCTTTCGGGGTCGATAAATTAAGTCCCAGCTGCGTACTGGGGTCGTTCTTATCGACATAATCTCCTCCCCAAAAATTTCGGGCCTTGCACCCAGAATAGAAAAGAATATTTTAAGGTGGTAAGCTGACAGAAACATTAGCACGCCGGGCGAAATGCTGAACGGTATTTCGTCTACCGCTACGTTCTGAATTCAAATTCTGCCGAAGTCGACTTTGCCTTTCATCTTTTCGGGGTCGATTAAATAAGTACCAGTTACGCATGGAGTCGATGTTATGGACTTAATCCGTTTTTCTGTCCTTGTTTGTCCCCTATGTGTTTAGCCCCTTGTGGGTAGTAAAGAAATAGGTATTGCGTCCGTCTTTACTTTGCTTTTCATCCTTCCGGGGTCGATTACATAAATACCAGTTACGCACAGGGGTCGATATAATCGACTTAATCTGTTTGTCTGTTCTCTCTGTTTTAGCCCCTTGTGGGTAGTAAAGAAATAGGTATAGGTATTTCGCCTGCCTTTCCGTTCTGAGTTCAAATTCCACCGTGGCCAACTTTGCCTTTCGTCCTTTCGCGGTTGATAAATTAAATACCAGTTACATTCTGGGTTCGATCTAATCGACTGGCACCTCACCCCAAAATTTCGGGCCTTGTGCCTAAAGTAGAAATGAATATTTGGATGCTATAGCGAACGTGCGTGGTTTAGTACTTATTGCATTCGGCTCATGATCGGAAGGTCATGAGTTCCATTCCCGGCAGTGCATTGTGTCTCCATACCGTGCAAAATGCTTAGCAGCGATTTGCCTGTGTTTACGTTCTGAGTTCAAATTTCGCCGAAGTGGACTTTGCCTTTCATCCTTTCGGGGTCGATAAATTAAGTACTAGTTGCATAATGGGGTTGATCTAATCGACTGGCTTCCTCCCACAAAATTTCGGGCCTTGTGCCTAGAGTAGAAAAGAATATTTAGGGTTATATAATAGTACTTACGTGTTCGTATATGAGAGATATTTTCCGTTCCATGCTGGACGCATGCGTCAATTTAAACAATTGTTCGTACGACAGAAAGAGGATTCTCTAAAATTATTCGTTCAAGTGTTGCGCTGAGGATATGAAATTCACTTCATAAAAATGTTGCACCAAGTTCAACCTTGCTGGACACAAGATGGAGGAACATACTTGTACCATACAATCGGATCAACCGATAATTTAGAAATACGAATTAGCTGAGCGCACGTGAGTATGTGAATATGTTATTGCATGTGTAAGGATATCTGTGTAAAAAGAGTTATGTTCCTTGGTTGTTGAAGCTATGGCAAGAAAACTGTGCTGATGACATCCATTGAGGCAGAAACACATGTCTACCACTGTCTACTTATCGATTGGTAATAGCACAGAAAGCAACCCATTTCTTTATGGGCATGTCACTTTTGGAGACATCTTGTTTACTGAGGTAATCTCCACTTCTGAATGCAGTTGGATTTTCTTAATTGCTACTTCCTACTTATGAAACAACATCTGGAGGCGGAGATCATTTTGACAATTAAAAATTTATCATGTATGGTATTTGATGTAGCTGTATTTATCTCTGTAAATGTGTAGGTGTGGTTATGGGCAAAGATTTTTGTGCATGCAATAACCTCATCAGATATATATATATTCTTTTATTCTTTTAACTGTTTCAGTCATTTGACTACGACCATGCTGGACCACCGCTTTGGTCGAACAAATAGACCCCAGGTCTTATTCTTTGTAAGCCTAGTACTTATTATATCGGTGCCTTTCGCTGAACTGCTAAGTTACGGGGTCGTAAATACACCACCATCGGGTATCAAGCGATGTTGAGGGACAAGTACAGAAACTCGCAAATATATATATATATATAATATGTATGTATATATATATATATATATATATATAATATATATATATATATAATATATATATATATATATATATACATATATATATATATATATATATATATATATATATATACTACATATATATATACATACATATACATACACACACATATATATATACATACATATATATATATATGTTCTTGTCCCTGTACCAGTCATTAGAGTGTGGCCATGCTGAAGCACCGCCTTCAAGAATATTAGTCGAATGAATCGATGCCAGTGCATTTAAAAAAAAATTAAGCTTGGTACTGATTCTGCCGCTATCTTTTGCAGCAGTTCTTCAGTCTCTGTTGTGAAAACAGTGAAAACAACTCGGAATGTTGGTCCTTCAACCGGGCTTTTCGCGATGCCCTTAAAGCCAGGAAGTTTTCAACACACTTCATGCATATGTGTATACATACATATATATATGTGTGTGTGTGTGTTCAGGAGAAGAGGAAAATCTATCCAAGAATTAAATCGATGGAGGTACATTACAACATAAGTACATGTGCAAATGCACAGGTTACAATGGGTGTGACCTGTAGTTTGGGTTCTGGGCAAACAGGAAATACCAGTATTGCGTGCAGAACATAAACAGCGCTGAGGAAATTACTGGTAAATATGTAGCGGAAAGAAAATGAACGTATTTCGACAGGAAATTAGATGCGTAACATTGTGAGTGACTCATAATGGGGAAAATAAATTGGAACACAATATTAGGCATACATGTGTGGCTGTGTATGTGTGGAACGATGGTCGACGAGATATATATGTGTGTGTGTTCATATATACATATATATATATATATATATATATATATATATATATATATACATATATGTATGTATGTATGTATTATGTATGTATATATACAACATACTTATATGCTACTATATATATATAGGTGTGTGTGTGTGTGCATATATTTTGCATACACTTACATGTAAGCATGCATATATATTGGTATATACAGTATGACCACATGCGTCTCTATGTATGTGTGTGCGTGCATATGAATGTATCTATATATGTGTGGTTACATGTAAAAGTACACATACATGTACATAATACATATATGTGTGTGCGTGTATATATATATATATATATATATATATATATATATATATATATATATATACATATACGTGGATACGGAGGGTACGTACTTAATTTTACGTATCTAATGTACGAATGCGCGCATGTATCGTGTATCAACTTGCGAATAAAAATTATAAGTAATATGAAGCGAAATAGGAAGGCGGTAATACGAAAGGTTAAAATGTTTGGAAAAAGTGCAGAACCATTAAAGGCAAAGTGCGTTCCATAAATATGAAAGGTTTTCGGAAGCAAGATACGTTTATATGCTGCCTGAATGATGGGAGTAAACTTGTCATTCTCTCTTCCTCTCTCTCTCTCCCACCCTCTCTCTCACTCCCTCTCTCTCACACCCTCTCTCTCACTCCCTCTCTCTCTCTCTCTCTCTCTCTCTCTCGCGTTATATATGTGTGTGTGTCTGTGTGTGTGTGTGTGCGTGTGCGTGTAAATATGTATGCATATAAAAAGCATGTATAAAAGGTGCAGATATGGCTATGTGGTTTACAATCTTCTTTGCAGCCCCGAGGTTTTGGGTTCAGTCCGATTACGGGACATCTTTGGCCATGTGTATCTCTGCAATAGTTCCGAGCCAGATAATGCCTTCTGAGTGAATTTGGTAGAAGAAACCGTAGTACCTGTGTGTTACCTGGGGCGAGTGACTTTTACCACAGCGAAGGGCGGACCAAGATCTTGCGAGTAGATTTGTCAGACGGAAACAGGTAGCACATCGTATACGTGTGTGTGCATGTGTGTGTGTCGAGAGAGAGAAAGTGAGAGGGTGTGTATGTATGTTATTATATTCATATTCACAGACATAACAGAAGTAAATAGACACCCCATAAAATATCGTTTCATATTTATTCTAATTTGTAAAGGCTTATATTTTTTATTAACCGACATTTTTTATGTTTCAGGTTGTGTATGTGACTGTTTAATCATATCATGTACAAAAGAAGCCTTGGAAATGTTTGAATTTCAAAGAGACCGTACTGTAGGTCATTCTGATGGTGGACATAGCGTAAAATCCCGCTTTCTACAGTTAATAGAAATGGGAAAGTGTGTATGTATGTACATCACCTCGCTCGGGTCAACCGACAGGACCCTTAACTTTGTTAAAAGAAGTGTTGGCGATAATCCTTACTGCAAGGCCTCTGACATAGCAGAACGAATTGATGTTAATCCTAGGATAGCTGTCTGGTATTTCCACAAACTTGGTTACTCTGACAGAGCAGCAAGAAGGCAGCCACTTCTTGCGAACATCAAGCGGGGAAAACTTGGACCAGGGAGATAGTGGAGAGGCTACTAACATTTTGGGACACTGTCATATTCTCTGATGTGTCCAGATCTGCTGTATTTCCTGACAGTGGTCGAGTAAGGTTCTGGAGACACTGTGATCAAGATTTTGATGTGAAAAGATTGCAGCCACCAATGAAACACGGCAGCTATTCTGTAATGGTCTGGGGAGCAATTTTGAGCAAGGATTGATCAGATCTGGTGGAGTGTGAGGGAAACATAAACTCAGAGAAATATGTGTCTATATTGCAGAAAGGATTCCTTCCAGTCTTCTCCAGTGGTGAAATAAGTAAAAAGAAGAATTTATTTATAGAATATAGGACTCCTTGTCACACGGCTAAGTTAACTCAAGATTTGTTGGATGACAATGACATTAAAAAGATTTTATGACCAAGCCAGTCACCAGATATGAACCCTATTGAAAACTTCTGGGATATAATGGACAGGACACTTCATAAAAAGAACAAGAAAGCATCTTGAAAGCCAGACCTTTTGAGATTACTGTATGAAACTTGGTAAGAAATTCCTCAAGAGTAATAGGGTCCTTCCATTGAAAAATGCAAAGGGAATGTCTACGAAATATTAAATATTCACATCATAACAATTAATAAATACTTTGAATGTATAATTTCAGATTTTAATGAATTTTAATGATTATGAGGGTGTCTATTTACATCTGTCATGTCTGTGTATATATATTTGTAGTGAAACGTATAGGCTCATATAATTCTGTGGCAATCACAGAAAAGCCTCTCTGGTGCATCTGGCTACCATACCTCTTAGTAATCCGATACGAAGAAGGTTAATGTAGCGTTGCGTGCAGCTGAAATTCAGAAAATCCATTCTATGAAATTATAATGTATGAAATTATCTTTGAAATTATGCGAAAAAGCTTATTAGACACTTTAAAAATGTACATTCGTCTATTACATTTAAAGACAGCTGTAAAATACTAACGCTCTTCGAAGTTCCTTTAGATCTTTGTACAATTGTCTTTAAACCTTTCCATAAGCCAAATCAGCATCTACGTTATGTAAATCGCTTCTCAAATCATCCAAAAGCCGTGGTATGTTCCACAGTAAATAGGATGTTCTGCCGTATATCATTGCTCTCCGCTTTATCTCCGCTAACTACGACTTTCTCAACCCAAACTCTAGTTACTATAATGAAGCTCTAGCTAGGATTGGTTATAATGAAAAAATAATATATCTCCCTAAACTTAATGAGGCAATTGCAATTATATACCGTTTGAAAGCAATAAAGTTAATAAAATTAATACGCGTTGCCCTCGTGATGTACTCAATCTAAATGTAATTGGCCATAAAACTTGCTTACATAAATGACACAATCCTAGTAAGGATGATAAAAACTGCAAGATGGCAGGGAAGGAACTTAGCAATGAATAACATATTCATGTCTTTAAGATAATAATATTAATAATAACACTAACTATTTTACCAATACTATTAATAAAAATTATCGTGATAACTATAATAGAAGAATAAGAAAAACGAGAATTATAATACGCTATTTAAATTAGGTAATATGATTAATTACCATAACAACCAAACTACTTTGGCATTTAGTGTATCTAATACGAATAAACTTAGAAAAAATAATAAAAGCAAAAATAGTTTGTTTAAGAATATTTTGTGTTTATTCCTGCCATTGAGTTTGAATGATTCTAACGTGGCTCAAAATAACTTTAAGCTTTGGCTGAACACTTCCCTAAATCTTGCTCGTGTCATAAAATTTTCAATAGACACACAGTTAAACTAACACAATCTGCTATACTTATATTACTGAATATATAGCAAGATTTACCTCTTGTAAATAAAACCGTATAGCTCATAAGACAACAATAACTGACAGTACATCTAATATTTCAACTTCTATATATTCAAATAATCGCAATGTAATATCTACTCCAGATAATCAACATGCCAATGAGCGTGATTCCAGTACCTGTACTACAATAGTGAAGCTTAACCCATCATACCTACTAATAATAGAGATAACTTTTCTGTGTACCTCTCGTATTTAATTAGTGTCCCATTAATAACCAATGCCTTAGGAAAAATACAGCATATAAGTGTTCTATCATTGCTCTTCGTAAAGAACATGCGTACACTGGTGCGTCGTCTTTCTCCTTCAAACTTCGCTGGAATAATCACAAATCTACATTTAGGTATAAAAAAAAGGGCTAAATACGAGAGGTACACAGAAAAGTTATCTCTAGCAAAATTTTGTACTTTCTCACTGATCATAATATTGAATTTAAAACTGCTTGGTTCATTGTATGTAATGCACAAGCTGGTAAATGAGGTAAGTATACTAGAGGCATTCCATGCCGATAAAATAAAAAAATTAAATCTAATATTATTAATCAGCATGACGAATTGATAGTAAGATGCCAGCACCTTAAATATAAATCTTTCCTGTATTCTAACTATACCTAACATTACACTTAATCATTATATCTACAATAATTGACATTATAACCTAGCTCTATGTTTTGAATAAATTTCATATCTTTTAATGTCTACTCACGATTGCCTGTACCTATATTTAAATCGTTCGTGTTTGCGACCTAATTCTCTACCTTGGTTACCCATAATTTAGTCTTACCTTAATTAATAATGTATTAAACCGTATCCAGATAGTCTATTACCCCTATCAATACAACTGAATAGTTCCCTACCTGGTTAACCATTGATTATTCTCACCTCAGTGACAAATAATTTACTGGACCATATTTATATGTATATGTGTGTGTGTGTGTGTGTGTGTGTGTGTGTGTGTGTGTGTGTGTGTGTGTGTGTGTGTGTGTGTGTGTGTTAGTGTGTGTGTGTGTGTGTATGTGTAAGTGCGTGTTTGTGTCTATATATGCGATTCTCTTCGTATTTACTTATATAATAAATGTTTATCCTAATGAATACATACACATATTCGAGTGTGCAATAAATATTTTCTCCGTATGAATATAGAATTATGGAGAAGGGGATATGGCTTTGAATTTTTATTTCATTTTTCGCTTTAATGTGTTAATGCTTTTAGGTATCTGTCCTTAACTAGGAGTGTTGACTTCAAATTGCTTAATTAAAAAAACAATTCATTTGAAGGGCATCTGACCTTTAGCTCTATTTGAAAATAACTTATTCAAAATTCTCCCTTGTTAAATGTTTTTAATGTTTTATACCTCCAGCTGTCTGTTGCTTTCTGAACGTGTGTATATTATATTTTATTTCATTGATGTTTTATTGATTACACATACTTTTAAATGCTCTCTCTCTCTCTCTCTTTATTATTTTCTTACTTAATGTAACTACATTCCCTCCTCTCCCCTCTTCTTTCTGTCTTTTGTTTACATTAAGGATGGTCAAGCCTTTAAACTTACATCCAGCCTCTTCATTGATCACATGCGAACGTATTTATTATTTACATTCATTAAGGCGGCGAGCTGGCACACTCGTTAGCACGCCGGGCGAAATGCTTAGCAGTATTTCGTCTGTCTTTACGTTCTGAGTTCAAATTCCGCCATGGTCGACGTTTCTTTTCATCCTTTCGGGATGGATCAACTAAGTACCAATCGCGCACTAGGGTCGATCTAATCGACTGGGCTTCTCCACCAAAATTTCGGACCTTGTGCCTAGAGTAGAAAATAATATTTACATTTATTCTTTAATGACAATACCAATTTAATTCTATCAATTATAAGTCTTCTTTATATTGCAAAAGATAATTTTATATATATACATATATGCACAATTGAAGCATTATTGTACACACGATGCTCTGGCGATCTGAAGACCTTGTCTTCCGTATCCGAACTGATTTGTAATTGTACACTTTTACTGTGTAACGTGTAGTATACATATTAGTGCAGATATGCAAAATAATTTATTATACACTGATGTTATTATTACACGATGAATGCTGCGAAACGACCGTCATCCTACGGATATCAAATAGTTATAGATGTGTATGTGTGTGTTTGAGTGAGTGTGTAAGTGAGTGAGTGAGCGAGTGAGTGAGTGAGTGAGTGAGTGAGTGAGTGAGTGAGTTGTGTGAGTGAGTTGTGTGAGTGAATGAGTTGTGTGAGTTAGTGAGTGAGTGAGTGAGTGAGTGAGTGAGTAAGTGAGTGAGTTGTGTGTGTGAGGGAGTGAGTGTGTGCTTGTGCCATTTGGTTCGTGCTTATTCCCTCCACCACCACTTGACAACCGGGTTTGGCCTGTTTACGTCCCTGTAACGTAACAGTTCGGCAAAAAAGACCGATAGAAGTACATTTAAAAAAAAAGAAATAAGTATTGGTTTGACCAAACTCTTCAAGATGGTGTCCCAGTATGGTGGCAGTGCAAATGACTGGGGAAAAAATAAAATGAAAGAATAATTCCATCTTACCATTTTCCAAATGACTATGAAATTTCCTCTGGAACACCGCCGTTACGGAAACAAGCGAGTTAATCGACTCCAGTACATTTTATTTTTAAATTTTGGTACTTATTCCCACAGTCTCTTTTGCCGAACCGCTACGTACAGTTAAGGAATAAATAAAATAAAACAAAACGGACTCCACAATGAGTAAAACAGTCAGGTGATGACAGGAAGTGACTAGGCTGCCATTAATAATATATTCTTAGCTATAAATCGTTAATTACTTAAGAGATTAATAAAGTGAAATAAAATATCATGGAGTCACATGGAATACGAATATGGCCACATCTACAACAGAACAATTTCATGTTGTTGGTGATTCTGTTTGTGATTTAAAGCCGATTCGTATTAGAAATTCAGTTGGGCTGCTAATACCGGTGGTGGTGAAAAACAAATTTGCCAAAAACGATGTCCTTCTGTCGTTTATAGGTTTTGCACACGCCACATAATTTCGGGTCATTCAGTGTGAGACTGAAACCGCATGACTTATTGATCAACATATCAAAGAAAAAAAACAAACAAACACAAAAACAAACGGACGAAAAATAGCGAGTTAAGTATAAGTTTAAAGGTTTATGATCGAAGTGAATGTATTACTTTAAACCGCCATTGTAGTGTTTTGATCTATATCGAATTGGAGTGCTTTAAATACACACAGACACACATACACACACACATACACACACACACATACACACACACATGTATGCATGTTTATATATATATATATACACACATCTATGTACGTATATATGTATGTATGTCTACGTATATAAGTATATATGTGTGTATATATGTATATATATATATATGTGTGTGTGTGTGTGTGTGTGTATACAGATACATAGATATATGTGCGTGTGTGTGTATGTATATGTGTGTATCATATATGTATGTTTAACACGCATATGTGTGATGGTGACACAAATAGATACAGAGGGGGAAAGAGAGCGCGATAGAACGAGAGAAAGAGAGAGAGAGAGAGAGAGAGAGAGTGGGAGGAGTGAGGAAGAGAATAACTCTACAGGGAAACACACACATAAATATTTATGTGAATGCACCAATACCTCGTGAGTGAAATTGGATAGACGAAAACTATAGAGAAACCCGCTGTGTGTGTATGTATACCTATACCTATATATATATATAATATATATATATATATATATATATTATATATATATATATATATCTATATATATATATATATATATATATATATACATATATATATGTATGTATGTATATATATATTATATATATATATATATGTATGTATGTATATATATATATGTATGTATATATGAATGTTGAATATGTTTATAATGGGGACACAGTCAAAGCTGACGGATAAACCATTGATTGTGCGTTATTCCTTCGCTCCGTTCGCAATTTCATTTCGTATTTCACCCCGATAACTCCATTAAATAAGTGCAAGGCCCCAGGTTAATAAATGACCACGAAATGGAATTTGGTTTTTAATTCAGGTTCTCCCACAGCAGGAAAAAAAAGTGAGAGACGACATCTAGATGGTCGGTCCGGTTGCTAGAAATAATAGCTAAATGTTCCACAGAATCACAGCTTGCAGTGTTAGTAACGAAAGAGAACGCACAAAGGATGATGTAGTCGTAGGTACACAGAACAACATGGGGTGGTCACGTGTACAATATCTCTGGTCATATGAGATCACAAGATTGTTTGATAATGGTTAACCTGGGGCTGAACAGATAACGACAATGTTGTGCATTTCACGGTTAATGTTTTCTGCATGAGTGGAATAAGACGTAAATACACACACACATCATCATCACCATCATCATCATCACATCAACATCATCACCATCGTCGTCGTCGTCGTTGTCGTCGTCGTCATCATCATCATCATCATAATAATAATCATGGTAGTCTGTCGGGTCCGAGAAATACGATTCTGCGATTTCTTACAAAACAACCTGCACAAATAATTCGTTTATAGTGATCAAAGGCATATGCTGCACATTAGCACAAACCCTCCATCAAATCGATATTGTTTGGACAGGTGCAAAACACAGGTGTAACACGCTATGTGTTCAAGTGGTCGCAGAGCAACTTGTGATAAGGTGTTTTGCTCAAGAACTCAATGCACCACCCGTCCCAGGAATCGAACCCACGATCTCGCGACCGTTAGTGCAATAGCTTAACCAGAAAGCTATGTGCCTTGACATACACATATACATACATATACACCCACGCACACACATATATGTACGTGTGTATATATACATATATATAAATATATATACATATATATACATACATACGTACATACATACATACGTACGTACATACATACATACATACATACATACATACATACATACATACATACATACATACATAAATGCATACATAGGGATATTTTTTATCCAAGATACCCTGGGTTTAATATATTTTATTCTTCAATAAATATATTATAGAATATCAAATACTATTATTAAATTTGAAAATGATGAGATTCAATGGATATATAAATTAATTAATTAATTAATTATCATTGACTACAATTGCTTCATTTCACGTCCAATTTAAATTACAAAACATATATGAATATAAGTTTGCATTTCAAAATAGCTTGGGTGGAAAATCTTCAAGGCAGAAAAAAGGACATTTTGATCGGTTGATATTCTCCATGTTTATTATGTGTGTATGTGTGTGCGCGCGCATGGTTTAAAATTATTAGTTTTATTTTAATATTCTTTTTTCCCCATTTTGTTAGAAGTGGGTAGCCACAACAAGATACACACCAGGCATTCGATTAATTTCCCAGCTCAAAGAAGCGAGCCCCGTTCTATGCTCGGGTCAAGGTATAGAACAAAACCCCCTAATATCAGGTAGCGGGACCAGACAGCATACGCTGGTTTAACCCCGGCCGCATCATGCTGGTTCCGTACCCCTTTGAGCAACGTCGAATTCACTCATCCGTCTACAAACACTTTCCAAGCTTTATTATAAATTCAATAATAATAATAATAATAATAATAATAATAATAATAATAATAATAATAATAATAATAATAATAATAATATGGGCTACAGCAAATATTCTGCTCAATACCACAGATTTGCTCGTCAGTTGTTTGACCTTAACAAGTTGAGCATGTCCCTTAGTGGCTGACGATATGTGCATCTCTGATCACGAGCAGAAGTAGTGGGGGTGCATCATAGCCATGTGTTGAGAGGGATTCTTTGGGGTTTGAATAGTTCACCTCTGGAAACATGGGTGGTTCTTTCAACATCCTTAAACAACCCTTATTCAGGGACCTTTTGAGCGGGATGGGCTACTCAACCTGAAGAAAAATTCTAACTGGGCCCCACCTGCAAGGTCATGTGCGTTTATCTTGATATGAGATCACCATGTCGCGCACATATGGTTGTGATGCATATGCCTGGTGTACCCTTATTAGACGGGTAGTCATGGTGGGTATATTGGGCTTCGATATATTTTACCCCAGTGTCACTTTGATGGCATGAACTGCTCTCTCACTCAATGATAATAATAATAATAATAATAATAATAATAATAATAATAATAATAATGATAATAATAATAATAATAGATCATGAGTTAAAATATATAAGATTAACGAATAAAATAGAAAATATATAAAATACGAGTGTAATAAAATTTATGTTCATGTTTGTGACCGATCAAAATGGAATCTCTGTATTGTCCTCTTTCACGCCCTGAAGATTTTTCCACCCAAGGTATTTTGGTATTTTGAAATGCAAATTTATGTATTTTTGTATGTTTTGTAATTTAATGAAACAATTGAAGGCAATGATTATTAATTAATTAATTTACTTATTTGTATCCATGAATCTCTCCATTTTCAAACTTAATATATACATACATATATATTATATATATATAATATATATATAATATATATATATTACAAAGACACAACTGTGTCATGCATAACAAACGAAAGTTCTCAATATGATAGATAGACAGACAAGCACAGAGAGAGAGAGGGGGGGGAGAGCAACAGATACAGAAGTAAGAAAGTAAGGAAGAGTGAATGAGAGATTGAACGAGAGATAATGAAAAGAGGAAAGTAAGTTAAACGAACTCCAAGGCAAGAAATTGTACAGAAAGAAAGGAACGAAAAGAAACGAAGGGAGGAAAGAAAAAATTGAAAGAAATAAAAACAAAGATCTTTGATGGGAGATAGGGAAGAGTTTGTATTATAATAGAGTGCTTCCGAAAATCCCTTTGAAAGAATATGGCGTCAACATGTTGCAAAAGTACATGTGTTAAATGGCAGTGAAGTTCTGAAAGAAACCAAGATAAAAACGTCAACGAATTTCAGATTAAAGACTATTTTCAGAAATGAAAGAATGAGCTTATGGTTGAAATCTCGGTATTGCCGTGTGACAAACGGGAAGAAAAGACAGCGAGATTGTGTACGAGATCAAGAT
>NW_021834012.1:42500-47500 GCF_006345805.1 Octopus sinensis | reverse complement strand
TGGTATTGAATAATTTCTTATTTAATTGTGTGGATCATACTATTGACTACCTTAACTGTATATTCTTCTCACAGAGGTCTTCCCTGGATTTCTATTATTCTGCATAACTATTCCCTTAACTATTTGCACCTCCTGCAGACGGCGTACCTGACCTGTTTTTTTTTTTTGTGTATGCACGTGTATGCGATTCACTTCATTTTTTATGTTTGTCACTATTTCATTTAAGTTGAAGGCAATTTCAAGATTCTTTATCTCTGTAGCTCCTTCTATAAAGTATATTACCATAGCCTTAACTATTCGTTTCTCACGGAGAAGGCGTCCCAGGGATTTTTATAGGTTGGTTGGTGAATACCTGCGTTTAATATGATGGATGCCTACTTAAATATTTGTTCTTCAAGCTGAAGGGGAACCTGGAAAACTTTTCCCCGGTGCACGTGAGTGTATATAAATGTGTGTGTTTGTATGTGTGTGTATGTGTGTGTGTGTGTGTGTGTGTGTGTGTTGTGTGTGTTACTGTGAATAATTAAGGGTTTGTTAATTAGTCGGTTCAGGTATTGGAATCTTGAGAATGTTTCATGCTCGATGGAGTGTCTCTTGAAGGGGGTGCTCCTTCAGGAGTTCGGCTTCACCATTGAGAAATGAAGAAAAAAAAATTAGAGATCGAGGTTTGACGGGGGGTGGGGTGGGAGAGGTTGGAGAGAGAAGGAGGAGGAGAGAGTCATATGCTGCAATTAAATGAATAAAGATGATAAAGCGGTGGGGGCGGTGGGATGAGTGAGGGAGTTGGTGGTGGTGGTGGTGGTGGTGGTGGGGAGCGTCGATGGAAGAGGATTAAGATGGGAGTGGGTAAGCGGATGAGTTAGAAGGGAGGTGGTGGAGGTGGAGAAGAAGGGGAGGAGGTGGCGGAGAGAAGAGGTGGTGGCGGAGAGAGGAGGAGGTAAAGGAGTAGGGAAGGAGGTGGTGAAGAAGGGGAGGGGTGGAGGAAAAGAGGAGGAAGTGGAGGAGATGAGGGAGGAGGTGGAGGAGGAGAAAGGAGAAGGTAAAGCAGTAGAGAAAGAGGTGGAGGCGAAAGGGGGGTGGGTGGGGGTGGAGAAGAGGTAGATGTAGAGGAGAAGGGAGAGAGGGTGGAGGAGAACTTGAGGGGGTGGGGGGAAATTAGGACGATAGAAGAAATCGAAGTCGATTGATACGTAAAGAAAGAGCGAGGAAGGTGTGACGCGATAGTGTTGTTGTTGTTATTGTTGTTGCTGTTGCTGGGGGTTGTGGATACTGTGGGAGCATGGTAGTAGCTGCGGTGATAGTATTAGTGGTATTTGTAGTGGCCCTGGTGGTGGTGGTGGGGGTAGGGTGGAAGATGTTTGAGTACCGACCTAATATCATTTGTGTATTAATATTAGTATTAATAGCAGAGCAGCGGAAGCTGGCAGAATCGTTAGCGGGTCGGAAAATATGCTTATGGGCATTTTGTCCGTTTTTCAAGTTCTGAGTTCAAATCCCACAGAGGTGAACTTTGCCTTTACTCCTTTCGGGCTCGATAAAATAAGTACCTGTTGAATACTGGGGTCGATCTAATCGACTAACCCCATTGCCTGAATTTCAAACTTTCTGCCTATACAGGAAAAGATTATTATTATTATTACTATCATTATTATTATTATTATTATTATTATTATTAATGAGTGAGAGAGCAGTGCATGCCTTCAAAGTGACACCTGGGGAAAATATACGAAGCCCAGTATACTCGTCATGACAACCCGTCTGATAAGGGTTCATCAGGCACATGCATCATATACATACGCGGCATGGTTATCTCATGTCAAGATAAACAGCGCTTGACTTTCCAGATGGGGCCCAGTTTGAATTTTCTTCAGGTCGAGTAGCCCATTCCACGCAAATAGTCTTCGAATAAGGGTTGTGTAAGGATGTTGCATGAAACACCTATGTTTCCAGGGGTGTTATTCAACCCCTTAAGAATTCCTCTCAACACATAGCTATGTTTCTCCCCCACTACTTCTGCTCGTGATCAGAGATACACATACCATCAGCCACCAAAGAGCTCACGTTCTGAGTTCAAATCCCGCCGAGGTTAACTTTGCTTTTAATACTTTCGCAGTCGATAAAATAAGTACCAGTCGAATACCGGGGTGGATGTGACTGACTTATGTCTCCCTAAATTCGCTGTCCCTATGCCACAATTTAATACCAATATTAGTCTTAGTAACATTAGCATTGTATCAGTATTACAATAGTTGTAATGGTTGGTGATGGAGTTGACGATTTTTCTCGATGGAAGGTGGGCTGCCGACGCCATGTTAGTTTGTAGTGTTGTCCTCGTTCTTGTTACTATCGTTGTTGTTATGGTTGATGGTGGTGGTGGTGGTGGCGGCGGGATTGGTGGTATTTGTTTAGGTGGTGTCGGCGGCGTTGTGGTTAGTGAAGCGGTGGCTGCAGTTATGATTGTGAAGTAGGAAGTGGGTTGAGGAGAGTTCGAATGGCGGCGGTGCTAATGGTTGCGATTGCCGATGTTATTTCTGAAGTAGATGGCACCAGAGAGGAGGAGAGGGCGATGGTAAATAGGGAGTGCCTGTTGGTTAGGAACAAAGAATGAGGTTACCAGAGGGAGTGGAATTAGTGCATAATTGAGAGTGAGAGAGAGAGAGAGAGGGAGGGAGATAGGGAGAATCAGGGAGAACTGAAAAAGGAGAGGGTAGAGAAAAGAAGGACTTTTATACAGCAACAGAGTTAGATAAAGGAAAACAGAGTAAGAGAGTCTTCATCACTTAAGGACCCGATTTTGTAAAAGCTCAAATATTAAGCACTTAATCCGGCCATATCCGGTTCAAATATCCTACGTGTTTTATGCTCGAACTGTCCAAGTCTAGCCTCCCACACAAGCCCTACAATGTCATTCTAAAAGTGTACAATCAGGCGTGGCTGTATGGTAAGAGGCTTGCTTGCTATCACATGGTTCCGGGTTCAGTCCCACTGCGTGGCACCTTCAGCAAATGACTTCTACAGTCGTGGCACTCTGTCGGTTATGATGACGAGGGTTCCAGTTAATTCGATCAAGGAAACAACCTGCTCGTGAAATTAATGTGCAAGTGGCTGAGCACTCCACAGACACGTGTATACTTAACGTAGTTCTCGGGAAGATTCAGCGTGACACAGAGTGTGACAAGGCGGCCCCTTCGAAATACAGGCACAAGGGAAACGGGAAAAAAGACTGAGATTATGTTGTAGTGAAAGAGTAGGGCAGGGTTCGCCATCCGCCCCCCTATTTTCGCTCAAGGAACACACACAACGCCCGGTCTGGGAATCGAAACCGCGATCATACGACCACAAGTCTGCTGCCCTAACTACTGGGTCATCGCGCCTCCAGGTCTTCTACTATAGCCTTGGGCCGACCAAAGCCATGTGAGTGGATTTAGTAGACGAAAACTGAAAGAAGCGCTTCGTATATATATATATATATATATATATTGTGTGTGTGTGTGGTGTGTGTGTGTGTGTGTGTGTGTGTGTGTGTGTGTGTGTGTGTGTACGTATGTGTGCGTGCGTGTGTGTATGTGTATATTTATGTATTTGTGCCTGTCTTTATCCTCCTACCATCACTTGACAACCGATGTTGGTGTCTTTACGTCCCCATAACTTAGCGCACAAACATATACATACACAGACAGATACGATGGATATACAAAGAGATACAAAGAGATAGAGAGAGAGAGAGAGGTAGATAGAGACATATACGTATAGTGGTAGAGAAAGATATATATATATATATATATACGTAGATATAGAGAGTAGAAAGAAAGAGAGAGAGAGAAAGAGAGAGAGATAGAAAGAGAGAGAGAGAGTAGGTGGCAGCTTTATATACAGCTATCATGTACGAGTACCTGTAAACCAGGAAGCAAGCAAGCAAGCAAAAGGAAGCAAGCAAATGGAAGCAAGCAAGCAACATGTGTTCCACACAGAACCAAAACAAAGTAGGAAGAAGAAGAAGAAGAAAAAAGAAGAAGAGGAAAAGACAAAAGGAAAAATAAAAAATAATAAACAATAGCAAAAAGAAAAACAGAACATGGAGACCAATATAAAATTTATTAAATAAAACCCATCCGAACAAGACTGAGAGAATAAGAAAATGGTAAATAAACGACAAAAGAATGTAAGTTAGTCGATAAATATAATTGTATGTATGTAACAGCTGGTTAAAAAGTCACTTGGCCTAAAGTGGAAGCTCGGAACACAGGCTCTCATGGATACTATCTGTCTGTCTGTCTATCTATCTATCTATCTATATATATCTATCTATCTATCTATCTATCTATCAACCTACCTCCTACCTACCTACCTACCTACCTACCTATTTACCTATCTATATATCTATCTATCTGCCTATCTATATATACATATTACTGGCAGTCTGCCTGCCTGTCTGTCTGTATATCTATCTATCTATCTATCTATCTATCTATCTATCTATCTATCTATCTATCGCATCATTCTGCGCGTCTATGTATGTATACACACATTAACACAGATACAGACACACGCGCACACACTCACATGCACATACATTCACACACACTCACACACACAAGCACATAGACATATATTAGACGTATATATATATATATATATGTATGCATTTATATATATATATATATATATATGTATATATATATATGTATATATATATATATGTATATATAAATGTATATATATGTTTATATATAAATATATATGTATTTATATATATATATATACATACATACATACATACATACATACATATATGCATCATGTTTGGTGATCTGTGTGCGTTTGTTCGTACGTACGTATGTATGTATACATACGTATTTCATATATATATATATATATATATATATATATATATTAATTCTTTGAAACATTGGTCCGCTGCAGAATATAAAAGGCAATAATTCGATCTCTTTCTTACCACTGAATCGATGAAGAACCATTTACCATTTGAAGAATTCGAA
>NW_021834012.1:10000-37500 GCF_006345805.1 Octopus sinensis | reverse complement strand
AAAGCACCTGTTTATGGTAGTTTAACTTCACTGGACTGCCGTAACGTACAATAAATATACAGAATTATATTAGGTTCGGTGGACTGGATTGTCGTAATATTCAATAAAGAAACCGGTTTATGATAGCTTAACAGGAGTGAACTGTCGTAATGCACAATAAATACACCTGTGTATGACATTGTAACAGAAATAGACTGTTGTAATGTATAAAAGAAATAAACCCATTTATGACAGTTTAACTTGACTGGACTGTCGTAATGCACGCATTTATGATAGTTTAGCTGGACTGGTCTGTCGTAATGTGCAATAAACAAATCAATTTACAACAATTTTGTAGGACTGGAATGCCGTAATAATAAGTAAAATACCAGTTTCTGGCAGTTTAGCAGTGTTTAACTAAAATAATGTTGAATAAAGAGGCAGCAGAAGCCAGAAGTGATAGCAATGACATTAATAGTAATAGAAGCAGCAGCAGCAGCAGCAGCGGTAGCAGTAGTAGTAGTAAGAGTAGAAGTACCGGCAGCAGAACGTTGGGATCCATTTGTAGATAATATCTACTTGGTAATCTCAGACGGTCTACGAAATAGTACAATCACTACTGTATTGGTGGATAATAATGGATATACGCTCTCTCTCTCTCTCTCTCTCTCTCTCTCTCTGCCACACGCGCGTGTGCAGAAGCATGCGTCTATATATATGTGTGTATATCTATTCATGTATGTAAGTATTATATGTATGTGTACGTATGTATATAATGAATATGTATGTATGTATGTATATATATGTATATATATATATATATATATATATATATATATATGTATATATATATATATATATATATATATACATATATATATCTGTCAATCTATCTACCAATTAATCAGTCTATCTATCTATCTATCTATTTATCTATCTATCAATCTATCTATCTATCTGTCTGTCTATCTATGCATACATAGGTATATATATAATATATATATATATATATACATTACATTTGTATCAAAGAATCAATCAGCCAATCAATCAATCTATCAATCGATCGACTAATCAACCAATCAATCAATCAGTCTCTCTGTCTGAAGATACATGTATGTGTCTCTGATGTGTGTATGTACATACACACACACACACATATATATATATATAATATATATATATATATATATATACATACATGTATGTGTCTCTGATGTGTGTATGTACATACACACACACACACACATATATATATATATATATGTATATATATATACATACATACATACACGTATATACATACATATATATATAGACGGAGATGAATGTATACATATATATATATATACTTATATAAACACATACATATATATATTTATATACATACATGCATATATATTTAAAGAGAGAGAAATGCATATATATTATATATATATATATATATGTGTGTATGTGTGTATTCTTATACTGTTTCACAAATATCCATACACATATATGAAGATGTATACATATATGTGTATATGTGTGTATTTTCTACATAATATATATATGTCAAATATATATGAGTGCTTGCATCTAAATATATGTTTATACACACACACACACATATATATAATATATATATATATATATATATATATATGTATTATATTAATTTATATATATATATATGTGTGTGTGTATATAAATACGTATATATGTATGTTTACAGAGATGTGTGTATGTGTGTTTTGGTGCGTGCGTACACACGCGCATAGACAGAAGAAGAGAAGAAGATGTGGGATTTGGGAAAAGTAGGAATTTAAAAGGAAAACAGAAGAAATGAGAAGAATATGAGATGGTAAAGAATTTCATAGGAATTAACAGAAGAAAACAGAACAAGGAACATTTTGAAAAGGAGAAAAATATATGGTCTTTGAAGAAGATGGGAAAGAAGAAGAAGAGGAAGCAGAAGAATGTGAAGAATAAGAAGAAAGAAGATGAAGAAGAAGAAGATGAAGAAGAAGAAGAAGAAGAAGAAGAAGAAGAAGAAGAAGAAGGGAAAGAAGAAGAAGAATGAAGAGAGAAAGAAGAAGGGAAAGAAAAAGAAGTGAAAGAAGAAAGAGAAGAGGAGGGGAAAGAAGAAGAAATAGAAAAAGAAAAAAGGAAAGGAAAGAAGAGGAAGAGGAAAGGAAAGAAAAAGAAGTGAAAGAAGAAGAGGAGGAAGAATAAGAAGAAAGGAAAGAAGAAGGAGAAGAGGAAGCAGAAGAATGTGAAGAATAAGAAGAAAGAAGATGAAGAAAGAGGAAGAGGAAAGGAAAGAAAAAGAAGTGAAAGAAGAAGGAGAAGAGGAAGAAAAAGGGAAAGAAGAAGAAGAGGAAGCAGAAGAATGTGAAGAATAAGAAGAAAGAAGATGAAGATGAAGAAGAAGAAGATGAAGAAACAAGAAGAAGATGAAGAAAGAAGAAGATGAAGAAAGAAGAAGAAGAAGAGGAAAGAAGAATGAGATGAAGAAGGAGATGAATAAGAAAAGGCCGAAGTAGACAGATGGAGCTCAAAGAACAGCAACAATAAAGAGACGAATAATAAATAAATAAATAAATAAATAAAAATTCCTATAGATTAGCAAAGAGTTGCAGACAGACAGTGTGGTGTCGAAATTATGCAGACAATCAAAAAAATGGTAAAGTTCTTAGCCCTAGCTGTATTCCAAACTGTTGCTGCTCGAAAAGCAATAAAAGACGAGCCGAAAAAGAAAGAAAGAAAGAATAAAAAAAAAAAAATAAATAAATAAAAAAGTAAAATATAAAAAAAAACAACAAACACAAAAAAAATGCAAGAAAACAATCAGATATTGATTCTAGCTTGCAAGAAATATATTTTGATGGTATTTGTGATGGTCTGCCGCTGTTTAAGAGTAAATCCTTTATCAACAGTCATCATTTCTTACATGAAATAGTGCAACGTCTAACCCAGCACCCGGTCTGACACCATCGCCATTGCTACCACCACCGCCGCTACCGCCGTCATCGAACTAACGGTCAAACGAGACACCAGCTCTTTCTCTAACGAGAATCTACTCTCTCTTTCTCTCTCTCTCTGTCTTTTTCTCTCTCGTTCTCTTTCTCTCTCTCTCTTTCTTTCATTCATTCATTCTTTCTTTCCTTCCTTGCTTCTTTCCTTCTCTCTATCAAATGTCATAGCGATCATTCCATCTGGCAGTTCGCGTGGGTGTGTGGTAAGAAGCTTGCTTCTCAACCACAAGGTTCAGCGTTCAGTCCCACTGCGTGGCACGTTTGCTATCTTCTACTATAACCCCGAGCCGACAAAAAGCCTTGTAAGTGGATTTGGTAGACAGAAACTGAAAGAAGCCTGTCGTATATAAATATGTGTGTGTTTGTCTATGTCTGTGTTTGTCCCCTCCACTGCATGAAAACCAGTGGTGGTGTGTTTGCGTCTCCATAACCAAGCGGTTCGGCAAAAGTGACTGATAGAATAGGTACTGGGCTTAAAAATAAAAAAAAAGGAATGTATATATATACGCATACATATTAATTTATATACACAATCGAAAGAGTTATTAATAGTTTCATGCTATTATGATACCTGGACTCATATTTATAAAATACGCCATGTATCTTACAGCAATTTTTCAGGTTCTGTTTGTATATTACATATAACTTTTGAAAATCAAGGAAGCCGATCGGTAAGAAAATAAGAAAAAACGTGGAATAGAACGCGAAGAAGGTTGGTGCAAAAATGGAAACGAAATCAAGAATTACGATCCAACTTCATGATTTGCAGAAAGCTCATTAAAGAGAACTGGCTTAGGACAAAATAACAGAAAATATGTCTAAGTTTGCAAGACTCAATCCGAGGCGGGTGGTACCCTCTAATTCAATAAAAGAACTTATATAAAGTGTTGCAGAGTCAAGGGTTTGTATTTTGAATATATATATATATATATATATATATATATATATATATTTATATATATGTAAGATCAGCAAAAATTTAGATTCAAATGAATATGGCACCTAATTTAGATACACCAGAATTTTGTATGGTGTTATCCATAAAAATCCGTGGGGCGATTATAATCAAAATAAGCAACAAGAATGACTCCGACAATTTGGTACAATCGTTTCGTACTACATCATTTTATTAAATGTTGTAAGTATTACAACAGATTTAAGATGCTGAGTACTCATCAGCCAATTATAGAGGTTTTCCATTAATACAAAAATTTTCAAATCAAGTGGTAACATTATAGAGAAGGTAGGTATACAGATAAAGATGTGGATTTAAATTTTAAGAACATATGAGGTAGTGAAGTCCTTCCACTTAAATCTGTTGTAATACTTACAACATTTAATAGAATGATGTAGTACGAAACGATCGTACCAAATTGCCGGAGTCATTCTTGTTGCTTATTTTGAATATATATATATATATATATATATGTAATATGCACCTTCGTAACCACACTCATATAACAACAAAGCAACAAATCCACTCTAAATGGTTTCACTTATTCAATTAACTGAATCAACGTATAAGTGGCTGAATACACCACAGACACGTTAACACTTAACATAATTCTTAGGCGAGATCAATATCACACAGTGTGAGAAGATTAGACGCTAGATTTGTTGTTGTAAAAGTTACCTTTGCTTTTAGTATTGTTGTTGCTGTTGTTGTTACCTTTCTGCTTGTTCATATTCATGCTGTTGTTGACTTTATTGTTATTGCTGTTCATTATTATTATTATTATTATTATTATTATTATTATAGTTACTATCGTTGTAGTTGATGGTGGTGATGTTTATACTGATGCTGACATTGTTATTATTTAACTATAGTTCATCTGTGATGAGGTAGACCTGTTTGGAAATGCAATCCAGCTATGACAACTCCGTCAACTTAGGAATATGTGTGTGTGTGTGTGTGTGTGTATATATATATATGTATATATATATGTGTGTGTGTGTGTGTGCATATACAATATATATATATATGGAATATACATATTAATATTTCTTTATGGATGTATCTGTCTGTCTGTCTATTTGCCTATCTACATACATACATAGATATATGTATATATTTGAGTGTATAGATATATATAGGTAGATAGATAAATAGACAGACAGACAGACAGATAAATAGAACGATAGATAGATAGATAGATAGATAGATAGATAGATAGATAGATAGATAGATAGATAGATATATGAAAGCGTTTGCATATCTTTAAAAGTCTAATGTGACGATTGTTTATCTATGAGAATTCGGCAAGAGTGATTTGTGGGGAATTCGACAGTGACTTCCAGCACTGCCAGGCAATCACTTACAGGTTATCGGAAAGAATAAGAACCAACAAGCAAATTTCTGATATCTATTTAACATCTGACCAAAGCATTCCGCCTATCAATCAAGTAGTTCGAAGTAATAATCAAATTATTAACCTATTTATCGATCTATCCAGGCACTCTGAGCAACACATCTCTCGATCAATTGGTTTGGTGAGGAAGAAAACCAACGACAATAATAACGGCATGATGATGATAATAATAATAATAATAATAATAATAATAATAATAACAATAATAATAACGATGATAATAATAATGATAATAATGATAATAATAATGATAATAATAATAATAATAACAATAACGATGATGATGCTGATGATGTTGACGATGATAATAATAATAATATTAATAATAGTAATAAGAACAGCAATAATAATAATAATAATAATAATAATATAATAATAATAATAACAATAATAATAACGATGATAATAATAATGATAATAATGATAATAATAATGATAATAATAATAATAATAACAATAACGATGATGATGCTGATGATGTTGACGATGATAATAATAATAATAATATTAATAATAGTAATAAGAACAGCAATAATAATAATAATAATAATAATAATAATAATAATAATAACAATAATAACAATAATAATAATAATGCCCTACCAATGTATACAATGAATTTTTTTGCCCCAAGTGTCGAGAAGAAACTCGGCAAGATATGGAAACGAAATTGAAAAAAGTGGATAATAATAATAATAATGATAACAACAATGTTTTTTAAGGTATTGGCACAAGGCCAGCAACTTTTGGGGAGGGTTAGATCGACTGCATAGACTCCAGTACTCGACTGGTACTTATTTTATCGACCAGCGAGAATATTAGACATGGAAGCATGGCCAAGTTGTGAAAGTTTTGCGCTGAAGGCTTTATCACGAATGGTGGTGAGAAGCTGGGACGAATTGGTAGAGTTATGGCTCTGAAAGCGTGTTTCAGTCACAAAAAAAAAATGCAAGGTTTTATGGGATTCCTAATTCATACGAATAAGAAGATAGGGGATCTTGCCGGTTTGAACGGCAGTTTTTAAAAATAATTTCCACGTAACTGAACACTTTTAAACTTCGTATACTGGTAGAATGCGTTTATAAAACATATTTTTCTCTTGGCTTTATTGAGAAAGTTCTATAGTTTGTAAGATATCTGTTGTTGTTTTTTTCTTCAATTTCTGCAATTTCAACCAATCAATGACGTCTATTGAGGTGAAAACATTATGTGCCGTATTAATATGTCCCTCGTTTAAGAAACAGATTGGGTTTATTTACATTTCTGAAGAAAAAAAGATACTCTTCCCCCCACCCCTAACCCTAACCCTAAAACAGATTGAAATGCAATAGATCGATACTAGGGTCATAATTATGGGTGACAATTTCATATGACACCGCTAGAAAAAACTGCCGTTCAAACCGAAAAGATCCGAAGATAGGAAATAATAAACAAGATATGGCAATAATAGACAAATAAACACCAAACAGCTTTCTCTGATAATCTCCGTTTGATTCCACGATTTCGTAAGTAAGGAAACGAAAAATCAAAAATATATAGATATAATCCATTGGCGTGGGAGTGACAGAAGTGTGATAAATAGTTTGCTTACCTCTGTCGTGGAAAGACGTCTTTTTATGGCGGTGAGTCAAATGTTTTGTTGCACGTGGATAATTTTTTATATTGGGATTGTTGTCTATTGTTGAATATTTTTGAAATGTTGAACATTGTTGAACTTTGATAATTTTTGTGCTTTTTCCCGGTGACGGGAGAAAGTAATTGTTGAAATATTGAAATTATTAATATTGAACTTATTAATATTACTAATATTGAACTTATTAAAACCGTTGTAAGGCTTTATTGTCGTGCCCCTATCCCCCAGCAGGGGTGGCATTTGAACTGTTATCCTCATTAAGAGGGAAAAAATATTATAGGTTTCCCGTTTTTTGGCATAAGCAATTATTATTGCGAGAAAAATTAAATTTTAGCCGTTGTAGCCTCTATTGTGACATCCGCCACTGGCGTGGGCGAGATTTGAACTGTTGTCCTCGTTGTGAGGAAAAAAAATATTATAGGTTTCCCGTGTTTTTGGTTTCGATATTTTATTATTGTGTGAAAAACAAAAAATTTCGAACGTTGTAGGCTTTGTTGTAACGTCTCGCCCCCAGCAGAGGTGGGATTTGAACTGTTGTCCTCGTTAGGAGAAAACAAAATATATGAAATTATAGGTTTCCCTTTTTCTGGGATTAAATTGTGTATCATTTATTTCGAACGAATATGTCGGTCGAAATAATCCAAAAAAAGAACCAGCTGCATGAGCCAGCAAAAAAGTTCGCGGCTGTAGCCGCTGTGTCTTCAAAGGATATTATAATTGAAACGGAGAAGCTTTCCGAGCTTTTTGTGAGAATGAAAGAGGAGGGTGGGGATATAAAGATCTCACCCTCCCCTAGTGTTGAAAATCTGAAGAGAAGGAGGGGTCAAATTTATCAACCACGAAAGGATGAAAGGCAAAGTTGACCTCGGTGGCATTTGAACCTAGAAGGCGGCGAGCTGGCAGAAATGTTAGCACACCGGGCGAAATGCTCAGCGGTATTTCGTCTGCCGCTACGTTCTGAGTTCAAATTTCGCCGAGGTCGACTTTGCCTTTCATCCTTTCGGGGTCGATAAATTAAGTACCAGTTATGCACTGGGGTCGATGTAATCGACTTAATACCTATGTCTGCCCTTGTTTGTCCCCTCTGTTTTTAACCCCTTGTGGGTAGTAAAGAAATAGGTATTTGAACCTAGAACGTAGAGACGGGTGAAACACCGCTAAGCATTTCGTCCAGCGCCCTAACGATTCTGCCAGCTCGTCGCCTTGAAAGTACCAACAACAATAACAATAATAATAATAATAATCATCTTCGTTTAGTTTTGTTTTTCTGCAATTTTTTGGTTTCTTTTGTGCTCTTTTGTATTCTTTTCTTTGTTTTAGAGGGTCCTATTGTACTTGCTTTGGAGACAATTTGCTCAGAATCTCTCTGCTTTGAGTTCAAATCGCACCGTGGCCAACATGATAATTCAGGCAGTGGGACGTTGGAAGTTTTAAAGCCTCTGTTCGTTTTTTTTTTCTCACCTCCTGAAAGCAATTTGATGCCTTGAACGGTTTTAATCGAACAAATAAAGACCAATAGATTTATCTTCTTTTAAAATAAGTTGATGAGCTGGCAGAATCGTTAACAGACCGGGCAAAAATGCTTATCGGCAGCATTTTGTGAGTCTTTACGTTCTGAGTTCGAATTCCGCCGAGGTCGATTTTGTCTTTCATCCATTCAGGGTCGATGAAATAAGTACCACTTGAGTACTGGAGTCGATTGTAATCGACTAGTGCCCTCCCCACAAATTTCAGACCTTGTGCCTTTAGTAGAAAATACTTCTGCTACTACTACTACTTGTGAGGTGGTAAGCTAGCAGACTCGTTAGCACGTGGGTCAAAATGCTGATCGGCGGTTTTTCGTGAGTCTTTACGTTCTGAGTTCGAATTCTGCCGAAGTCGATTTTGCCTTTCACTCTCTATGGGTCGGTAAAATATGTACTAGTTAAATAATGAGGTTGATTGTAATCGATTGGCCCTACCCCACCACACCACCCCTAAAGTATCAGGCCCTGTACCAGTAGTAGAAATTATATTTTCTTCTGAGATATGGCACTTAATGGATCGAACTCTTTTAATGAACTGCTAAGTTACGGACATGCAAACAAACACCAGTCGTCAAATTAGACACGCGCGTACACGCATGCGCACACTCGCCACAGGCATGTGACGGGCTTCTATATAGTTTCCGCCTATCAGATCCACTCTCTGGTACCAAATCTATAATGAGCATTGTATTTCTCTTGGACATCATGGCTGGCGTTGGAGAAGGGAGGCTTCCAAGAATGGGTAAATACCAACCTTCTGCGAAGCTCTTGCTCAGGCCTACATATACGTGGTGATGTTGTTGGTGTAGTTGGTGGTGTATTTGGTGGTGTTGCTGTTGTCATTGGTGGTGGTGGTGGTGGTGGTGGTAGTGGGGATACTAGTACTACTGCTCTTTTATTGTGCGATGTTAGTGGCAGTGGTGGGCGGTTGCGATGTTGATGGCGGTGCCGGAGATACATCAAAAGAGTTTCTGTTTAATTAATTTGACATAATTAATTAAAAGTGGCCTTAATGTAAGGAATGATTAAACCACAACAACAACAACAACAACAACAAGATAATAAGAACAACGATGACGGCAGCAGCAACATCTAAAATAAGACGCTGAAAGTGTGGAAGCCCGAATTTCTTTACTTGACCTGCTAGAAACAATAACCAAACTGTCTTAAATCATACTAAAGAATCTTATGTAATGAACACATTAACAACATGGTCTCTGGTATACGTTTAAAATTACAAAGGATCGTCACGCCTGGAGTGCTTTTGAGCAAAGATCTACGGGATGAGGACTGATCTGGCTCCAAGCCATTAGAACGCTATGACCTGGGATAATACTGTCCCCGGAGGGTGTTTGGTGGCATCAGCGATCGACCAACGCTTTATCGCGTGAAATGCAGAAGATCACCGGCAAACTGTGTACCAATTATTGTTTGAACCCATGTCTAACATTCTGAACCCCTGAAGCATTTCCCTACAGAGTCTGAAGATGACCATCCTGTAGAAAAATCTTCAAGAAGTCAAATATCTGTTTCAGCGTATCGCTGTCATTTTTTTTCTGGTTACTGCATTCGCCATTTTGTCCGGTCGTGATTATAACAATACCCTCGCCATAATGTATGAAAAATATTGCATACTAAATGAAATAAAAATGAAATTAAATATTTAAAAATAAACACAAAACTGTATATTTATACAGAAGTGGGGCGTGTAATAATTCGTTTTTCTATCTTCTAATTGTTCTAAAAGGCGGCGAGCTGGCAGAAACGTTAGGACGCCGGTCGAAATGCTTAGCCGTATTTCGTCTGCCGTTACGTTCTGAGTTCAAATTCCGCTGAGGTCGACTTTGCCTTTCAACCTTTCGGGGTCGATAAATTAAGTACCAGTTACGCACTGGGGTCGATGTAATCGACTTAATCCGTTTGTCTGTCCTTGTTTGTCCCCTCTGTGTTTAGCCCCTTGTGGGTAGTAAAGAAATATATCTTCTAATTGTTGCTTTAGGCCTGAGTGATCTATATGAACTTAGGTGTGTATCTGTGGTTTAAGAATTTTATTTCTGAATTACTGGCTTTTGAGTTCAATCGCATTACCCAGCAGTGACTTGTGTATTTTTATTCTTTGAATACTGGTCGAACAAACTTCTCTCGTAATTCTTGAAAGAGAAATTTGTTTGACAACAGTCGTATGTGAATGCAAAACTCTCGGTGAGACAGTCTCCCTGTTCTTGGGGGACCAGATTTAACATTTCATCAAGTTTAACACTATTGAAATTATTCTGGTGTACAAAAAAGACCACATGGTTAGGTAAACACAAATAGAGAACATTTCAAATGTGTTGGGTCAGAGCTGACCAATGGTTAAACAGCAACAGAATACATCGGTCCTGAAAGAAATGACGCATATTCTGAGTTCCAACCGATCGTAGCCAATTTTTCGTTTTAATTCTTCGGAGCGATAAATAAAGTATCAGAGCATGACGGACTAATGGAATTGTCAGAATATTGAAGGGATAGGATCCCGAGCGCTATCTGTTCCGGTTTGACAGTTTTGAGTTCAAATCCAGGCAAGGTCAACGTGGCCTATCATACTTACCAGTCAACAAATAAAGTTACGGTGTAGGGTTAGTGAGTTTTAAGTCCAAACCATACTGAGGTAAACCCGGCTCGTAGACTTAATCCAAAGCCTGATGTTTGGTTGCTTTTAGCTTACCCTCTCACGTTATTGCAAATGTTCAAGTCAAAGCTCCGGATTAAGGTTTCATCTTATTCTTTTACCAATTTCGGGGGCCCTGTGAATGATCAACGATCACTGCTTTTTCTTCGAAGCAATAAAAAAGAAAATGAAATTACCACATCTTGGAGTTTTGAAGTTTAAATTTTCAGAAGACGTAGATATTGCTTGTCGGTTCCCTTAAGTGGTTTTTATCGATCACACTCATAGGTTTCAAGGGAGAGCTGCACGCCATTTTGTCTGCTCGTGCATACACTATGGCAGACAACAAGGAATGTCTGGGTGTTGGCATGATGAAGTAGGAGAAACAGGCAAATTACACTAGAATTACGAGTTAAGAGTATAAAACAAAAAAAGATAGATTCGTCTAAGGAGTTATTCCCTGATGAGCGCAATAAAGAAGAATAATGCGACTGAAACGCATATAATTTGATTATAGGAACTAACCCCCGCAAGATGGAGCTTACTTGCAGGAAAGGTTTCAGTCGTTTATATATATATATATATATACTCTTTTACTTGTTTCAATCATTTGACTGCGGCCATGCTAGTGCACCGCCTTGAAGGGTTTTAGTGAAACAAAGGACTTAAAACCTTCTTCCAAATCGTATATATATATGTATTTTATAACGGTTTGACTTTCGTGTTGCCGAACGTGACCTACACCCGCGAAACATTCAGTAATGTGGAGCTGAGTATGACTATTACAAAATACATGTAATACCAAACAAATGCATTGACTGTTGCCATCACACATTTTTACACACACACACACACCACACACACACACACACACACACACACACATATATATATTAATTTATATACATTCAGACACATGCACATCGATTGAAACTTATATATGCAATCGCAGAAGCATTCGCGAGCGCGCACACAAGCACACACGCACACACACACAAACGCACACATGCACACGCGCACACACAAACACACACACAGACGCCCGTAAGCACACGCATCCAAGCAGACGCATATTTAAAGCGTTCAAAATGTCGTCCTCGAAGCGACAGATCCATTTATTCGCTGGTGGGATTTTTGTTGGTTTTAAAGCCATAGTAGTGACTCGATAGCGCCGGCGTCGTCTCCTTCCCTTATCGTTGCTGTAAGCGTGTCATCTGATTCATTTTATGAAGGTGTTCGTCTTTTATAATAGACGATTTAGATATACTTTACTATTCACAGTGGCAATATTTTTCGTTCAACTGTTTTATGCAGCTCATTTATAATGATTCCTTCGTGGAATCGTTAGAACGTCGTAGAAGCATATATATAAATATAAATATATAAATATATATATATATGTAAATTTACGATATTTCTTTTAAATCTTTACGATTTTTTTTCTCCGTTTCTACCGAGGTCGACGTCCGCGGAGTTTGAACACAGATCATAAGGACGGACTACACGCTGCTAAGCGTTTTTTTCTTCCGGCGCGCTAACAATTCTGTCATCTCGCCGCCTCAATAATAATAATAATAATAATGATGATGATGATGATGATGATGATAATAGTAATAATAATAATAAGAATGGTTTCAAATTTTGCCACAAGGGCAGGAATTTTTGGGGAGGCGATGGGTCTATTACATTGACACCCCCAGGGTTCAACTGGTGCGTACTTTATCGACCCTGGAACGATGAAAAGTAAAGTTGACCACGGCGGAATTTGAACTCAGTACAACAACAACAACAATAATAATAATAATCCTTTCTACTATAGGCACAAGGCCAACAATTTGGTGGGCGGAGGCTAGTCGATTAGATCGACACGAGTACGCAACTGGTACTTAGTTTATCGACCCCGAAAGGATGAAAGGTATAGTCGACCCCGGCGGAATTTGAACTCAGAACGTAACGGCAGATGAAATACGGCTAAGCATTTTGCCCGGCGTGTTAACAATTCTGCCAACTCGCCCCCTTCATTAATATTATTATTATTATTATTATTATTATTATTATTATTATTATTATTATTATTATTATTATTATTATAATAATAATAATAATAATATAATAATAATAATAATCTTTTCCTTTATAGACACAAGGCATGAAATTTTGCCGGGTATTTATTTTATTGATCTCGAAACTATGAAAGGTAATGCCAACCTCGGAGGAATTTTTATTTGGTTTACAAAAATACAGGTGTTTTTATAGAGGAGACTGGAACATCTGTGCTTCAGTCGGAAGGGCAGTCGGAGTATATTAGGCGTCACTAACCATAGCGCTGTATTTTCTCTTTTTTTATATCAATATTATAAAACAATTCTCTGAGAATTCTCGAATATTACGAGTTATTATGAACTGCCGAAATATTATTATTACATCTCCCCACCACACACACACTTAAACGACTTATTGAATTCTTCTTAAGAATCGCAGTTACATTAGCCTTTCGACGAAGAACATCTGTATCGCACACACACACAAAGGACATACATACATATATATACACATACTTACACACACACACACACACACATATATATATATGTAAATGTAATAGGTCTATTTCTTTATTTTGTTTTCTTACGATTTTTATCAATATATATATATATATATACATATACGTATACATACATGCATATATATACACATACTTACATATTAGCCTTTCGACTAAGAACATCTGTATCACACACACTTTCACACACACACACACACAGAGTACATACACACATATACACACACATACTTAACACACATATATGTCTACATAATTGTCTATAATTCATCCATCTTCCCTTGCATTTTTCTTTTATCTCTCAATCCATGTTTTATTCTTTGTTACTCGCTCTTCTCTCTTCTCTCTTTCTTCACTCTCTTCCTGTCTCTCTCCTTCTCTCTGTCTCTCCCTCATACTATAACCTACTCCCTCCTATCCTTTTACACTTTTCTCTCCCAATATTTTCCTCTCTCTTCTCCTCTCTCCTCTCATTTTCTCCTTTACTCCTATATTAATATATCAGACACTTTACCCTCACCCCACCTCTTATCGCCTTACTCTCCCTTTATCGTATTACTCTTCCCTTATAGCCTTACTCTTCCCTTATAGCCTCATTCTCCCTTTATCGCCTCACACTCCCTTTATCGTTTTACACTCCCTTATAACCTTACTCTCCCCTTATAGCCTTACTCTCCCCTTGAAACCTTCCTCTCCCTCTCCCTCTCTTCCCTATACACACTCAGTATCTTTCTCTTTTTCTCTACTTCTCTCTTTCTCTCCAGTTTCATCGGTTATTCACATTCCGACAAATGTTTAGTTACTGAGGAACATACCAACCACATTGTGCTGACTGCTACAATTGTAGTTGTAGCAGCAGCAGCAGCGTGGCATCACCACCAGCAGGAAAAGCAGTAGCAGCAGCAGCAACAACAGCAGCAGCAACATCGCAAAGAACACAACTACATAGCATCTTCAACGATACCATCGACTCCGCCACCACAAGCAGCAGCCGTGGCGGCAGCAGCAGCAGCAGAAGCAGAAACAGCACCACCACCATCAGAATGAACGAAAAAGCTCTATATCGTTTGTTGATTCGCTAGAATTAGTAGCCGTATCGTCCTCTAAGATCCACAACTGAACTCTCTTGGAAAAAAAAATCGACATGTTAATATAAAATCTAGAATTGATTGTCATGGCTGGATTGCCATGGCTGGATTGTCATGGCTGGATTGTCATGGCTGGATTGCCATTGATCATAAGTAAATTATGTCAATAATAACAACACCAACAGATCGGAACAATGCCTGGAGATTTTACTTGCTAAAGGTAGTAAGTAATCTCCCTCATATGACAACGTTTAAAAAGTAGGAGAGAAATAATTTAAGACTGGATCCCCAAAATCAGTGGTTCCCAACCGGGGTCCGTATGGCTCTCAGGGGTCCTTATAAGATTTTATTGATAAAATTTACGTCTAGTACGTTGCTTAGATTTCTACAATAGGATCACTCCGTCGGTTACGAGGACGAGGGTCCCAGCTGATCCGATCAACGGAACAGCTTGCTCGTGAAATTAACGTGCAAGTGGCTGAGTACTCCACAGACACATGTACCCATAACATAGTTCTCGGGGAAGATTCAGTGTGACACAGTGTGGCAAGGCTGGCCCTTTTGAAATACAGGTACTACTCATTTTCGCCAGGTGAGTGTACTGAAGCAACGCGAAATAAAATGTCTTGCTCAAGGACACAACGCGTCGCCGGGAATTGAACTCACGACCTTTCGATCGTGAGCGCTTTCACAACGTTGTTTGTATTTCTACAACACACCAAATATTTAAACATTTTTTTAATACAATTTCTTATAATATTTAATTATGACAAAAGAGAGGTATTTCTTTTAATGTACATAAAATATCTATAAGATTTCATCTGAGAAAATTACGAATGAAAGAGGTCCATAGGCAAAATATGACAGCAAAACACTGCTCAAAATGAAAATGTTAAAAGGTGGACGGATAACGGCTGCAAACTTGGTTCGAATCGAAGGAACTACTCTAGGCATGAAACTATAGGTCACAGAGCAACAGCTGGTAGCGCGATCCGTCTGCCATCTATTGTTGGTTGGAATCTTTTGATTGATCCTAACCGAAAATTCTACTGTGTCAGTGAGACTGTATGAAATATGTATTCGGCGAGCTGGCAGAAACGTTAACGCTCCCGGCGAAATGCTTAGCGGTATTTCGTCTGTCTTTATGCTCTGAGTTCAATTTCTACCGGGGTCGGCTTTGCCTTTTATCCTTTCGGGGACGATGAATTAAGTACCAGTTGTATACTGGGGTTGATCTAGTCGACTGGCTCCCTCCCCCAAAATTTTCGGGCCTTGTGCCAAGAGTAGAAAAGATTATGTATAATTTTTTCTTGTTTGAGTTTTTGTTTTTTTGGTGTTTTGATACCTTTAAAATATTTGATTGTTTACTCTTTTCAGTCAACTGGGTGCAGCCATTCTGGGGCACCGCCTTGAAGGGTTTTAGTGGGAAAATATCGACCCCAGAATTTTGTTGTTAAAAGCCTAGTACTAGTGCCGAACAATCAAGCTATGGGGACGGAAACATACCAACACTGGTCGTGGTGGGTAACATACACAAACGTAAATACACACACACACACACACACACACACACACACACACACACACACACACACACACACATATATATATATATGTATGTATGTATATATGTATGTATTCGAGGCGATATCAAAAGATTCCCGTACTAGTTATCTTTAACGAACAATAACTTATTTTGAGTAAAGGTTGTTTGCCAACATAACATGGCAGTCCTGGTTTAGGGCGAATGTTGCTGTAATTTAGCCCCAGGAGACATCGTCTGTGTCCATATATTTTCGAACAAGGGAATCTACCACCCCCACTCAGCTTGTTCGAAAATATAAGCATACAGATCGTGTCGTATAACCAAGCTGGAGACGATGTCTCCTGGGGCTAAATTACAGTAGCATTCATCCTAAACTAGGACTGCCATGTTATGTTGGCAAACAACCTTTACTCCAAAGTGTATAAAGTCACAAATGACAGAGAAATAATTTGATGAAATTTTATTTAACGGTAAGAAAATTCTAACATCACTTCAAATTGTTCCGTAACTTAAAAGCAAGTAAACAATTTATATACGTATACACACCCACACACACACACACAACACACACACACACACACACACACACACCACATATATATATATATATATATATTATATATATAGTCATATCAAGTAAGCGAATATTGAAAATAATAATTAGAAACAACAAATAGAATGTATTACTTTGACGCCCAGCGATAAAAAAAGAGAGATTTTGGCTTTTTGAACATGGGGCTTCGTCGGAAAGGCAAATGGAAAAGTCCAACGACGGAAAAAAACCACCAACAGCACGTACCTAGATAGACGTATACTTACTCACACACACACACACACACACACACACACACACACACACACACCACACACATACACACACACACACACACACACACACACATACATATACATTTATTTACACAAGCAAACATTTGTTCGTGCAACAAATGTAACAGACCCAGCTCCCTACCCATAACCATTATGCCTGTATATTCCATCACGCTGTATCGGAACGCCAACCTGTAAAAAGATAATTAGTACATCATCCTCAGCCATCGTTTCCTCCCGTCTTCAGCCTTAACGACTTAAGACATTCCCTTAAAGTCTTTAAGACCGAAAACCCTGCTGCAGTCGATGCAACCCATTTTGTTTACGTATCGGCGAGAGCTTCTTCTAACTGCTCCTTTGGGGCTACATGGATTCTCTCTCCGATTTCAGCATTCTAGGGACGTTACTCTCCTCCTTACTAGTTACAGGATGTCTTTCAAACGGAAAGAAGCACATCCAATGTTCGTATTCCTTTTACGTGTTATCTTGTACTTGTTTCAGACATTAGACTGCGGCCATGCTGTAGCATAGCCTTAAGGAATTTTAGTCCAACGAATCGTCCCCAGTACTTTTCTTTTGTTTATTTAAACCTGATGCTTATGTTATCTGTCTCTTTTGCTGAACTGCTAAGTTACGGTGACATAAACACACCAATACTGGTTGTCAAGCGGTAGTGGGTGACAAACAGAGGCACAGAGACAGATGCACCCCCCATTCAAAGCAATGATTAGTAAATTTACAAAACCGGTATGCTTTTGAATCTCTCTAACAATTCACAATAATAACTTTTATTACTTTTATACCTACCTCAGTTCATCTAATTGTATATATCTATCGCTACTTTTCATAAAAAGCCTTTACAATTTTTTGATTTCCAATGTGCATTTTCGCTTATTTTTCTTCTTACTTTGCGCTTACATTTCCACGTGTAGTTTCTATTTTCTTTTTGTAACATATTTCTATTATATATATATGACGAGCTTCTTTCAGTTTCCGTCTACCAAATCCACTCACAATGATTTGGTCGGCTCGTGGTTATAATACAAAAGACACTTGCCCAAGTAGCAACGTAGTGGGCCTGAACCTGGAACCATGTGGTTGGCAAGCAAGCTTTTTACTAGTTTTGTTTATTTTTGCTGAAGGAAACCCATTTCCAACACTTGCCTCTGGCTCACATCATTAGCAAAGCCATCATTATTGACTTCATTGTGAAATATATTTGTCACAGCGCATTAGTCCGTGTTTGCTATGGCCTTGCTTTGTGCAACTGTAATAAAAGTGTGTTTTGTAAAGTACAAATATTCGTGTTTGTTTTGGTGTTGTCTTTGTTTTCTGTTTACGTTTTTTTCCCTTTTTTTTAACTGTGTTGTTTCTATAAATATTCTCTTGGGGGTGTATTCCCTGCAACTTTTCTGAGATTCGTATCTCTCTCACCGCTACAGTAACGACAAGAAGCCATCTTGAATTATGAAGAAACGAATGTTTAAGCAAATATGCAATATGAAAATGTTCATGGGGGCACACTATCTTTATACCCCCAGGTAAGAGGAAAAGGATATCTTGGGGTAGGAAAATATTATGACGAGGATTTCTGATATTACTAACAGAGTCGTTAGTTGAAGGAAGTGATACAAGGAAACGGTAGATAAAATGTGGAAAATATAACGAAAGAGATAAAACGTTAAGAAGTATATATAATATATAAACACACGGATGGTACAGTTTTCTTGATGATGAAAGTCATCGAAATAATACAAGTCAGGAAAGCCCAGAGATCTATTTTAATCCTGACAACCAAGGGCAATGATATTCTTCCAACTGTTGTTTCCGATCTAAACGTGCATGTTTGAGTTGCTGCATCTGATCTCTTAGTTTTCGCCACACTCATACGCCTTTGGTAAAATCAAAAGGAAAGACTGCTTTTGTCTATACCAGTGACTCTCGACCATGTATTTTTTTTTTGCCAATGGACCTCTTTGAATCCGATTTTACTCGGATGGACTTTCATAGCAATTCAATGTTCAAATAAATTCTATTAAAGTTTTGTAATTAAATATTATTAGGGATTCTATAAAATAAGACGTTTTAACCAGTTTTAACAACGTAATTTTATGTAGCTCCACAAGGATCATATGGAGAACGCATGAGAACCCTTTCTTCAATTAGAACCTTAAAAAAAATAGATTAGGGCTTGATCAATATTGAGAGTGTCTGTCCTGTTAGTATCATCCAATAAACGAACTCTTTCTCCATCGTTACCAGGCAGAAAACTGGCTGCTTAACTTTATTAAAGAAGGCTGTAAGCCGTAGTCACAGTGGTCACAGCCGATAGCCATTTTCTCTTACATTCAACGACAGATATGTTCGACATAACTTCACAGACTACGAAATCTGAACATGTTCGTTAAGAACTGATCCCTTCTCTGCTGTGCATCTCAAACAGTCCTACCTAACATCACTTCCGTTCCTATCAAGTTCGTTTCGAATGGGCTGTTTAAATTGGTTGCACTACCAATCTATAGCATTCTGGAAGTCATCAGTAGTACTGCAGTTGCCGAACTACAAACCTACCAACACGTCCAGGTATGTATTTACCTTCCCCCACCCAACAGCCTTTTATTAGAATGGTATCAATAAACTCTGTGACGAAAGGGATATTATGAAACTAAGTTGTGGAAGTTACATAGAATTAGATGAGGATGAAAGAGAAACTAAAAAAGGAAGAATAAGATTAAATTTTAGTGTTGTATACGAATGGATGATCTCACCATTGGAGTAACAGGAAACCCAACAGATCTAAGTTCACCTCGGTCACCGAGGGCCAGGATGAACACGCTTTGCTGATATTTTCTAACCAATGGATGCATGCTTAGTATAATTTCAATCCATTCTTTCATTCTTTCAGCCATTTTTGTGACAGTCGTCTACGGTTTCATAAATTCACAGGATCAAAGAACTTTCCTCTCTGCTCTTACCTTTCTCTCCAAATGGAACTTGAAAATGTTGACGAGGGCTTAAATGAAGATAGAAGCACCTGCGTCTTGTTGTAGAGTACAACGCAACCTCTTTCCCAAGAGCCAACAGGTAGAGGAAATCTTCTTGCCTTGTCCTATTACAGAAAAGCAGTCGTGAGATCCTCACGCCGGATTGCGTGGAGGCAGGAGCCAGATCCGTCCTATACGTGATAATAGCTGTTTTGACATAGCTCCAGTTCAGCAGATAATCTTTCCTTTAATCCGGTTCAAGGGCTATGGATGAGGGCATATTAGCAATAATAACAATATAGCAGTGTTACACACACACACACACGCGCTCCCCACGCCCACACACGCACACACTTCCAGCATCTTTTTATGACCCAAATGATCCCGATCATCACTATCGCCACCATCACAATCACCATCATCATCGTCATCAACATTATCATTCTTACCACAACCACCATCATCATCAGCAACAGCATCAGCATTATCGACGCCATCATTGTCGCCTTTGTCGTCGTCGTCGTCTTCGTCGTCCTCCCCCTCCTCCTCCTCCTCCCCCACCTCCTCCTTCACCTTCTCCACCACCTCCTCCTAATCCCACCCCTCCACTTCGTCCTCATTAACGTATTTGTACCCGTTATATACGCGACAAGCATCCCCTCTACAACGTGCCACTTGCCGCTGCCATTGCAACTGCTAAAGACATCTCTACCACCACCACCACCACCTACAAGAACAACAGCAACAACAACAATAACAACAACAACAACAGCAACAATAGCAGCAGCAGGATCAACAACAACAACCGTCACCACCACCACTACCCCGCTCACTGTACAAACTGAAATTCCGCCACCATCATCCACCACCATCATCTAACCGCCACCCCATCCCCATCGTGCAAGATGCTCACTGGTCTTGCTAGAAATAACAGCAAATTTTCCGCCAATACCCTCACCTTACCTATTTAACATACAACACGGGTGAATATATTACATAATATAGCGCAAGATGAAGGTGGAGAGCTGGCGGAGCCAGTTGCACGCCGGACAAAATGCTTAGCGACATTTGGTCCGTCTTTGCATTCTGAGTTCAAGTTCCACGAAGTCGATTTGCCTTTAATAATTTCGGACCGGGATCGATAAAATGAGTACCAGTTGAGCATTAGGGAGGTGGGGTCGATGTAATTGTCTTAACCTCTCCACGCCCCCGAAATTGCTGGCATCGTGCCAAAATTTGAAATCTGTACAAATATATAAGGTGGTCACTAATGGAACGGATTTGACCATAAATCTGCTGGATCAGAACTGCCCTGGGGTTATACAACATCATCAACAGTAGTAGTAGCAGTAGCAGCAGCAGTAGACACACCACCACCACCACCGGAATCTAACCTTCAACACCACCACTACATCTGCAACCAACTTCACCACCGTACCAACACTGATACCACTATTACTACCACAACACCAGCAATAACACTAATCACACTAACACCACTAACTACCTATACTACCTCTAACACATACTAACACCACTAACACCTATACTACCTCTAGGCTTAACCGCTAACACCATTGCTACTATTGCTTATACTACCTCCATTACCAAAACCACAACCATTACTACCAACACCACCGTTAATACTGAAACAACTACCATCATCACTACAACCGCTACCAGCATCACCACCACTACTACCACCATCACCACCACCACCAAAACCGGCGCCACTACCACCACCACCATCATCACCATCACCGCCACCACCACCAATAACAATAACTAGTGACATATGTCAGCGACGGAAGCCTCTATGCTTGGCAAGAAATAACAGCCGAACCACCCGGCAACTACTCTTAAAAACGACTAAGACAGGAAGAACATATTGTATAATGTAGTCCTAGATACACTATTCCCGAAAGTGTATACTCGAAGCAAGGATCATAGGCGGACACACGCCAAAGAGGGGGTGAGGGAAACCTATATGCGATCGCTCTAACGGCTAGAAATAGCAGCCAAAACCAGCCGGCAACTATTCTTTAGAAAAGCAAAAGCACGAAGAACATATTGTGTAAGGTAGTCCTAGATACACCATTCCTGAAAGCTCTATAAAAGATGCTGCGATTGCTTTGGGAGCTATGGCTGAATGGAAATCGCTGTATCCTGCATCTGCTCATTCGAATTCGACCTGGGGTTAAATAGCAGCAACGTTTTTCACTCCGTTTTAGAGAAGCATCTTAGTAACAGCAAACTACTACTACTACTACTACTACTACTACTACTACTACTACTACCACCACCACACCACCACCACCACCACCACCACCACCACCACCACCACCATCATGATCACCACCATCACCGCCATTACTACTGCTACTACTATACAGCTGTTGCCGCTGCTATTACTGTTATTGCTACTGCTGCTGCCGCTGCTGCTGCTGCTACTAGAGTGAGAATGACAGCAAGAAGAACAAGAAATGCAACGAGAGCAGCAGTTGCTGAATCTACATGTGCAGTTGGTGCAGTTCGTAAGATGGAAGCCGAAGAGGAGAGACAACACGAGAACAGATGCCGAGATGTAGAAAGGCGGAATGAAAAGGTGGTAGATAGATAGATAGATAGATAGATAGATAGATAGATAGAGAGAGAGAGAGAAGGAGAGAAAATGTGTGAGAGAATCAGAGAGAGAGAGAGAGTGAGGGGTAGATAGATAGAGGAAATAGAACGGATGGTGAGATAGAAATATAGATGGATACGTATTTACATGAAAGGAGTGGGTGATTAGACAGATATATAGACAGACAAATAGGCAGATAGATAGATAGATAGATAGAGAGAGAGAGAGAGAGAGACTGAGGATAGAAGAGAGAGTGATTGAGAGACAGAGAGGGAGAGAAAATAGATACGGAAAATCGATAGAGAAAATAGATAGCTGGATAGATGGACGAAGAAATAAACATATAGAAGGATGCTTAAGTCCACGAAGAGATTGAATGATCAGACAGACAGACAGACAGACAGACAGACAGACAAACAGATAGATAGATAGATAGATAGATAGATTGATGGAGAGAAAGAGGTATGTAAAGATAACTAGATATAGATAAATAGAGTTATAGATTTAGGCAGAAACACGGACAATGAGACCAACAAATCTACAGATACAGGCATTGAGGGAAATAGACGGACCGGCAGGTTGACAGCAGACAGATGTGTAGACATGCTGGACAGAGAGACAGACAGACAGAGATATCTAGACAGACAGATATAAATAGATAGATGGATAGATAGATAGAGAGAGAGAGAGAGAGGGGGGGTGGAAATTAAAAATACAGAGATACGAATATGGCTAAACTGTGGTAGGTAAGCACGGGTGGAATAGAAAGAAAGATAGATATAATGATAGATTGATATATAAACATACATAGATAGATAGATAGATAGATAGATAGATAGATAGATAGATAGATAGATAAAATGTCATAATTAAAGATAAAGAGTGTGTGTGTGTGTGTGTGTGTGAATGTGTGCGCGTGTGTGTTTTATATTGTAGCGTAAGATCTGTCTCAAGTGAACGTTCGGTATTTGAATGTAAAGTATAAAATTGGTTCAGCAGTCTTGTAAGACATACTTTTGCTAGATATTCTACCCCGTTCCTGAATCTTGTTTCAGATGAAGTAACTGGAACTGGATACCCCAGCTGCAATGGATCAATAGTCGCCAGTCGTACCCCACAACGTTTTCGAAAATGGGGACCTCCGGACATGGAAAATACTTGACCCTTCCTTGGCCTATGTGTTATATTTTACTTGCTTCAGGAATTGGACTGCGGCCCTGCTGAGGCAGCGCCTTCTAGGGTTGCAGTCGAACGAATCGAAGCCAATAATTTATATTATCGTTCTCTTTTACGGGCCCGCTAGTCTAAGGGGACGTAAACAAACTAACACTGGAACAAACACAAAAAGCACACATGTAGTTACATAAATAAATAAATATGCGTGTATGTATGTACCTATGTCTGTATGTCTGCGTGGCTATAATACATACATATATACATACATACACACACACACACATATATATATATATATTGGCTGTTTTCTCGTATACGAGCGAAGCCATTGCTAGAAAGAATCGCTGTTGAGTCAATGTGAGTCCCTTGTATGACTCTTGAGCTCCGCCAAATATTTGCACATTGTATTGCATAATGCACAGCTGTGCTGTCTGGCAGAGGAAACAGGTGGCACAGTATGAGTACTTTTCACATACCTTTTTCAATCCTCCAACTGAGAGGCACACCCTTTCACATGTTTGCACGTGTTCTGTTGTGGAACAATAGCCATATCACAAGTTACCATGAGTCAATTCCTGTGAGTTCTCTGAGGGCTGACCAGGTTTGACAGTTTTGTCAAGGACAGGATTTACAGAATTGTCAAGGAGAGGTTTGGCAGTTTTGTCAAGGACAGGATTTACAGTTTTGTCAAGGACAGTTTTGACAGTTTTGTCAAGGACAGTTTTGACAGTTTTGTCAAGGACAGGTTTTACAGTTTTGTCAAGGACAGGTTTTACAGTTTTGTCAAGGACAGTTTTGACAGTTTTGTCAAGGACAGGTTTTACAGAATTGTCAAGGAGAGGTTTGACAGTTTGGTCAAGGACAGGATTTACAGTTTAGTCAAGGATAGTTTTGACAGTTTTGTCAAGGACAGGTTTTACAGTTTTGTCAAGGAGAGGTTTGGCAGTTTTGTCAAGGACAGCTTTAACAGTTTTATCTGTATTTCTCCCCTTTAACAGGACACTTGCAAACATGTGAAGGAGTGTGCCTCTCAGTTGGACGGCATTTGACCTTTGACCTCTGTGCACAAACTGTCGAAACAGAAAGCTAAAATTTTCTCTGTAGCATGTCATACTCACACATGCACACATATATACATATATAGATATATTCATATATACAAGTATATATACTTATACATACATATGTATATACATATACATAAATAAATAATATATATACATACGCGCATACATACATATGTATATACTTATACGTACATGTATATATATATATATATATATATATATATATATATAGATATACGACCGGCATCTTTCAATTTCCGTCTATTAAATCCACTCACAAGGCTTTGTAGACGACTCTTGCCAAGGTGCCACGTAGTGAGACTGAACCCGGAACCATGTGGTCGGTAAGCAAGGTACTTCCCACAAAGCCACACCTGCGCCTATATATATATATAGATATATATATATATATATATATATATATATATATATATATATTTATATTATATATATCGTCGTTACTATGCAAAAGAGTCGTTTCTTTTCAGAAAACGGGAAAATATTTCCACCATTCCATAGCAAAAGTGTGGTAGTACACTTTGACAATTTTTGATATGTCAGGCCTTGAAGCAGCTGGAGATACGATAGTTTAACATAATAGCAACGATATACATACATACATACATACATACATACATACATACATACATACACACATACATACACACATACATATATACATATATATATATATTATGCTCGAAATACGAGACTAGAGAAGCAGCCAGCAGCTGACGAAGGGTCGTTCTTTATGTTTGTTTTGTTTCCCATTTGTGTCTTTCGTTGTTCGAAAGAATACTTCATCTCCATGTACTCGTGTTTCGCACTTTTTTGTTGCAAACGTTTCATGACAATCAGTGCCCAGCTATGCATATATACGGTAAGATGTACGTATGTACATATACGTATGTATATATGCATATATGTATGTTTGTTATATATATATATATATATATATATATATATATATATAATATATATATAATAGTATTTCGTAGAACACTTCATAATAGTTATCGCATACTATGGCATATATATCATTAGCTATATGTAAGAGCTATGATACACAAACTGTATCATATAGACATCATGTCTCCACATTATACAGACATATAATAGCAGTGAGTATGTCGTAAGAAAGAATGTTCGAGACTACGGTATTTGTCATAATAGAATGCCTGTGAGTGGTAGCGTATATGTTTCATACTATATGGCATTTATAAATATATATATATATATATATATATATATATCGTACATATCTATATATATATATATATATATATATATAATATATATATATATATATATATATATAGAGATATATATATATATATATATACATAATATACATATGTGTATGTGTAAGCAAGGGACTGAGCTATTCATGCGCCGCTCTTCCAAGTGCTGTGCATTGCACTGTGTTTAGCTTCAAACATGCATAACCATGAGAATTATATTTTTGGAATTGAAACAATTGGTGCACTGAGATTCATGCCTTTACTTAGCATTATTTAAAATCATTGATAATATTTGACTTCGAGATTCTCACATATCTGTGTAGATTTAGGGTTCTTGTAAATTAGATACTGTGAATATGGACAGGTATGATTGTGCGCTAAAACTATTTACGTATAGACAATGATTGCCACGTGTGTTTTTTAATGCCTTCTTTTACTACAGTGTTTTCGTCATAACGACTCTGTAGATGATATAGGTTGCTGTTTCATACCTGTAATAATTGTATTTTTGATATATTTTTTCTTTACAGATTTCATGGTTAATGAATACTAATGAAGCGGATATTAGTTTTGAAAATAGAAATATTAAATTGAATTAAAATCAAAACAAATCTCTCGTATGTGTACTTCGAATAAATATATATTATATATAACACTAGTACTGTTTAACTATTAATTACTGGTGTAACGTTCTCTATTATTGCAGAGAGTGGCTATAGCATGTTTCTAGTATTACTTGTCATTAAATAGGCAATATTTTGGTGAGTAACACTGTAACCAAGGGAGATAATCTAATAAGATCAAAGGTTTTTTTTATGGAGTAGAAAATTAGCGTGAGTGAAAGAGAGGGAGAGAGGTGGAAGAGAGGGAAAGAGAGAGTGAGAGAGAAAGAGATGAGAGGAAAGAGAGAAAGGGGGAGAGATAGAGGAGAAGAGAGAGGGTGAGAGAAAGTGAGAAAGTGAGAGGGGAAAAGAGAGAAAGTGTGTGTGAGAGGGAGGAAGAATTATATTATTCGTTTTTAGAATGAGTTTCTCGATGAATTCATTTTAAGCAATGGCTCAAGCGATCGTGTAGAGGTTCCCATGTTGAATCCATACAGAATAGTTTTGCTCTAGTTATTGGTCCATGTAAAGCCATTATATATATATATATGTAGAACTATATAAAAAAAGGCATTCCAGTCTCCAGGTGTGATGATCTCTATGAAGGT